>NC_063047.1:25586820-25687403 GCF_018812025.1 Megalobrama amblycephala
ATGGAATGTCCCCATAAAACATAAAAACCCAACGTGTGTGTGTGTGTTGTGGTTCTCACAGGAAGTGTGCTGGTCGACCCTTCGCCCTGTAGATTGACACTTAGTCTGCCGCTCATGTGTTATGTGTGTTTCGCTCACACACACACACTTTCGTTTTGACAGAGCAGCTCCTCTGAATGTCATACGGTCATAAAAATGACACATGAATAATCGAGAGATGAAGATGCTGAGGAAGGAAAGATGTCTAGACGAGCTCATGTAAAGCTGGTCACACACTTGAAGATTTTAAGACCAATTTTGGGCCCGATTTGCACCCCCGACGATCTGATTCGATGTTTTGTAAAAATCCTCATTTGTGTGGAGTCATTACGATTATTTTACTGCTTCCGATTGCGTCTGAGCCTCGTAGGGGAATTTACAGTTAAAGAGCAGATATAATTAGATAAAGGTGACGGCTTGAGATATGATGAGTTTAAAAAAATAAACTGAAGAAGATTTTACTGAAGAACAGTTTGGTGCTTCAAGTCTCACATTTCTACAACACTAACAGACACTCTAGTGACTGAAGATGGAAAAGTAAAATAAATGCTTTAACATGCGCTGAAGAAGTCATTTAAATCATTTTATATTTAGAATGATACATTTTTATGAATAACTTGATTATAAATAAATAGCACTGTTTTTGTTGGAGTTATGATATTGTCACCATTCTTTTATTTACTGTAGTGCTCTCAGTTATAAACAAATGTTCTTCCAGTAACATTAATCATTCAAACTTATCTGATCTTTAATAATGTTCTCAAATCTTTAGCACAAAAACATTATTAATACATCATTTATAGAACTTTTTTTTTCTGAAACGTATTAGTTGGACATTTATCTAACATTTTAAATGCTACTAAAGGAGAACGTTCAAAAGTAACATTTGAAGAATAAAATGGAATGTTCCATTAACGTTTTTAAAACATTTAATAAACTGAATGTTTTAAGCGTTCAGAAATAACATTTTCATAACTTAAAGGTGCAATATGTAATATTTTTGCAGTAAAATATCCAAAAACCACTAGGCCAGTGTTATATGTTTTGTTCACTTGAGTACTTACAATATCCCAAATGTTTGCAACTATTTGTAAATTGTGAGAAAATCATGAATTTTATCCAAGGCTCCTGGACGTCGCACCCGCGTTACCCTCGGTTTCCGGTTTGATTTTGTAGAAACCATGGAAACACCAAATCCTATCAGACTTATGATAGCAACCTGAATCGTAACAAAGCACTGTTTGCCAGAGAAGAACTGGCCCCCCGACTAAGCCTGGTTTCTCCCAAGGTTTTTTTCTCCATTTTAACACCAATTTGCCACCTGATGTCACCTGTTGGAGTTTGGGTTCCTTGCTGCTGTCACCTTTGGCTTGCTTAGTCGGGGACACTTGACATTTGACTTGACATTTGATATTCTACAGTGCTTTGATCTGCCTGCATTGACACTATTCTTTAAGAGCTGCTGTGCAGCCAAAAATATATACCAGTTATCAATGTAAAGCTGCTTTGACACAATCTACATTGTAAAAAGCGCTATATAAATAAAGGTGACTTGACTTTAAAGGTGCGAGGGCGAGGGAGGGGAGCGTGAGCATTTAAAGGGGCCGCAGCCTGAATCGGCGCATAGTTAATGATGCCCCAAAATAGGCAGTTAAAAAAATTAATTAAAAAAAATCTATGGGGTATTTTGAGCTGAAACTTCACAGACACATTCAGGGGACACCTTAGACTTATATTACATCTTGTGAAAAGACGTTCTACGGCACCTTTAAATCCTATCGCTCCCTGCCCCTCGAGCTCTCGACTATTATACAGTGCATAAACAAAGTTCACACAGCTAATATAACCCTCAAATGGATCTTTACAAAGTGTTCGTCATTCATGCTGCATGCATGCTTCAGATCATGCGAGTATTGTATTTATTTGGATGTTTACATTTGATTCTAAATGAGTTTGATAGTGCTCCGTGGCTAAAGCTAACATTACACACTGTTGGAGAGATTTATAAAGAATGAAGTTGTTTATGAATTATACAGACTGCAAGTGTTTAATAATGAAAATAGCGACGGCTCTTGTCTCCGTGAATACAGTAAGAAACGATGGTAACTTTAACCACATTTAACAGTACATTAGCAACATGCTAACGAAACATTTAGAAAGACAATTTACAAATATCACTAAAAATATCATGTTATCATGGATCATGTCAGTTATTATTGCTCCATCTGCCATTTTTCACTATTGTTCTTGCTTGCTTACCTAGTCTGATGATTCAGCTGTGCACAGATCCAGACGTTAATACTGGCTTGTCTAATGCCTTGAACATGGGCTGGCATATGCAAATATTGGGGGCGTACATATTAATGATCCCGACTGTTACGTAACAGTCGGTGTTATGTTGAGATTCGCCTGTTCTTCGGAGGTCTTTTAAACAAATGAGATTTAAATAAGAAGGAGGAAACAATGGAGTTTGAGACTCACTGTATGTCATTTCCATGTACTGAACTCTTGTTATTCAACTATGCTGAGGTAAATTCAATTTTTGAACCTTTTTGCACCTTTAAATCTAATTTTCTTGATGTTTTGCGAGTACCATGCTTTACCATGCCTCAGAGATAAACACTCATTTGTGAAGTAGCTAACATAGCATAATCAGATGCAGCTTTATTTTTAGTAACAGTAATACAGCATTTTCTCCATCATACAATATGTTTTAAAATGAATTGCATGCCATTTATCAACACAATCATCCAGCATTTAATATGATATTGTAAAATCGATCTATCTTACTGCAGTGTGTAACAGTGTCTCACAGCAGCCGCCGAGCGAACGCACAGAGTAACGTTATAACATCATTTTCAACACTCTCAAATGTATCTAATATGATAAACAGAGCTGCGTTTCCTCATACTCATGACCGGAAAAGGCGACTGTGTCATAATAAAAGTCCCGCTGCTCGTGAGGCGTGTGTTGATCAATCGCTCCAGCTCCTCGTTCAGCTCCACAACACTCGCTCCTGCTCTGATTCACACTACAGTAACGTTAATAATCACATCCATGAACATGATTTCTTCCCGAGTCCAATCCCGATTGTTTCCACCGGCTGTGATGTGAAGATCACATGTCCCAAGATTCCACGCTCGGAAACTTGGCGTCATCAAGCTACGCCTTTGTTTTGAATAGGCCTCTAGCGGACAGAATTCTTACATACTGCACCTTTAATGAGAAAATTATTAAAATGTTCTTAGAACATATTTTTGTTCACCCAATCAACATTGAACTGATCTGAATAATGACTTTATTGTGTTTTTAGAGCTTCTTTTCAGCTGAATTTGAATTTGTCTCATGTTTTGCTTCATTGATTCTGTTATTTTCCTGTTTATTTCAGTGAAGCTGCTTTGAAACGATCTGTACTGTATGAAGCGCTGTAGAAATAAAGCTGACTTGATTTGGATCTGTGCATGTTCAGGACTCATTTTCAGTCGAGCAGCTCAGCAGGCGTCAGTAGATGTTGTTCTTGTTGCTTTGGCACCTAAAAGGCTTTAGCTGTATTTTCCCTGTGATGTAATATCATACACACACACACACACACACACACACACACACACACACATAGACTGACATCAGCACACAAACTCGCTCAAACACGGACCTGCACCACCCTGACCCCTCTCTGATCTCCAGTGTTTTGGTTACAGAGTGTTTTCACTGGACACACACGTTAGCGGTCAGACATCAAACACACACACACACACACACACACACTGATCTCATGATGCACGTTTAATTCAGTGGCGTTCATCATCTCGCAAATACAGTTGTTTTTGCATTTTAACCTTATTTTGTCTGAAAACCTTTGCACTTTTATCAGTCTGTTCAAAAGATTCAATAAAGAGATCATAAATGAAATCACAGCTGACATCACTTTCTGTTCATTCGTCACTGGAAATGGAAGGTGAAGTCGAGCACGTGACATTATTTCTGTAATGCTTTATACAATACAGATCGATTCAAAGCAGGATGCAGGAGTGGTTGATTATGATTTGACTTTTTTAACTTTAGTTAGTGTGTAATGTTCCTGTTTGCATCTGTAAAGTTACGACGCTTAAAGTTCAATGCAAAGGGAGATTTTTTCTTTTACAGAATTCTGTTTAAGTACTTCAACAAACAGCTGGTAGGGACTACAACGAGCTTCTTCCTGGGTTGATGACATCACTAACCCTAAAATTTACATAAACCCCGCCCCCGAGAACACATAACAAAGGGGGCGGGGCCATGTCGGGCTGCTTTAGAGAAGAGGAAGAGTTGTTGTAGTCGAGTGTTGTTGACATGCCGTCATTTTACGCCGGACTGCTTCACAAACGAGGGTCAATTCAACACAAAAGATGAACATGACGACACATGCTAGTGGATGAGTTGAATCAACTCCACAGCAACTACATCAATTTATCCACTAACCATTCAGAAACGTCCAGTTTCATTCTAAAAGTTGTAACTTCTTCCTGAGTCTCTCCATCAGTGTCGACTCCGGTTTGAACAAAGTAAGGCTGAACACCGTTACTGACAATCCTCATTTTGGCTGCATGAGATTCTCCAGCTTTGTTGTTGTTGAGCTGTTAAAGCTCCGCCCTCTTCTGGAAAGGGGGCGGGAGCAGCAGCTCATTTGCATTTAAAGGGACACACACAAAAATGGCGTGTTTTTGCTCACACCCAAATAGGGGCAAATTTGACAAGCTATAATAAATGATCTGTGGGGGATTTTGAGCTGAAACTTCACACACACATTCTGGAGACACCAGAGACTGATATTACATCTTGTGAAAGGAGCATTTTAGGTCCCCTTTAAGATTGAACCACTGCAGTCACTTTGACTATTTTATTATGTTTTTACTACTTTTCTGGACCTTGAATGATGGTAATTTCATTGCTTTCTATAAAAAAAACTCTTGGATTTCACCAAAATATCTTAATTTGTGTTCTTTAGATGAACGAAGGTCTTACGGGTGTGGGACGACATGAGGGAGAGTAATTAATGACAGAAATTTCATTTTTGGGTGAACTAATCCTTTAACAACCTTAAATTCCATTCTTTTTTCCAAGATTTCAGGATTATTGTTGATGTTTTCAGAAACACAAAAATGTGTGAACTCTCAGCCACATTACAGTCATTTCAGTCATTCTTCACATCACATTTCTCTCGTGTTTGTCCTGTTTCAACACGCCACAGGTTGTTCAGTTATTATACGTCTGCAGCTTTCTGTTACAAGCATGTTTCACTTGTTACAAGTTGACTTGTTTATAATAAATAATAAATAATCATATATATATATATGATTATTTATTATTTATTATAAACAAGTCAACTCTATATTTATTTATTTATTTTTTGCATTTATTAAAAAAGAAGTTGCTGCAGATGTTTTGCTCCAAGTTTTTCACGGTGATGCCATAGAAAGAACCTTTTAGTGATCAGTTCTTAAAAGAACCATTTTTTCTTAGTGTGAAGAACATTTTAAAAATCTAAAGAACTATAAAGAAGCTTTAGTGCAGTGGAAAGAGTCCATGGATGTTAAATGTTCTTCATGGAACCATCGATGCCAATAAAAGCTCTATTCTGAAGAGTGCAGAGGTGGATGTGTGTGTTTAGTTTCTGCCGCCCATCCGCTGGCACAATCGGACCTGTCAGATTTACTAATGTGTGTCTGTTTGTTTCTCGGCGGGTTCACGGCCAGTTTTTTCGGTTTTCTGAGCTTCAGGAAATCTGGTCAGCTTTCAGGCTCTTCCTGTGACTGTGTTCGCTACAATCAGCCGCCCAGAATGTTCCATGTTTTGTGTGATTTATAGACTGAGATCTGGCTCAACATGAGATGCAATAAAGCCATTTGTCACAGAGATATAGCGTCCGTTTCCGCAGCTGCAAGAGCTCAAAGTGAATCCATGATAAACATACTTCACATCACAATCTCTCTCTGTGTTAATATGAGCGGACGTGTTAGTAGTTCATGAGACTGAAAACACATGAATAAATTTTTTTTTTTTTTATAAATTATATATTTATTTTTATTTATTCTTTTTTAAATTATTTATTTTAATTGTATTTGTTTAGGATTTCATTTATTAGCTTGTCATCGACCCCAGCTGTTGACTGGATGTGGATTATGATTGTGGATTATCCTTTTAATCAATACTGTGTTTCGGAGCATTGAAGAAGCGGGGAAGACTTAGTCATCTGAAGCAAGGTAACAGACCCCTCGAGGACCACACCCGAGATTTCCTAGACCTTGCATATCTCACAGACTTTCCTGATTTTGCCCTCATTGACTTTTATTGTTACGGACTTTAATGATCAGTTTCAATCTAAGCCCATCCATGATGGTCCGCGAGGATCATTGATGGAATTCTTGGACTGTGTGCTGTTGTTGAGTGGATACTTCTTCACTGTTGGGGAAGTAGAGGGGGATGTTTCCCTTAAATATCTTTTTTGAGGCGGGCGCCATGCATCAAGCCATCGGAGCTTGGCCCACCACAGTCACCAGCATGTCCAATTAAGATGATCGCTAGTCCAGTACTTTCAGTACCTTCCAGTCCGGTTGTTCCCACACCACAGCCTGTTCGCAACAGGGCCGCCACACCAGAGTCTTCAGCCGTCATGGACGCCACGTCAGTGTTCCCGGTCGTCATGAACATTGCACATGAAGCCATTAAGGCAGACCCTAGGCATTTGAGACTGGCTTCAAGTCTGGAGGACACACCGCTAATTTCAGTGCGAGAAGCTGGAATCTCTGCAATGGTATCAAGTCTGTGGTCCCATTGTCGGTTGCACTCCCGGTTACGGCAATGGCCAGCCCGTGAGTCTGCTTCAGCCCATGAGTCCACCCCAGAGCCCACATCAACCCATGAGTCCACCCCAGGGCCCACTAAAGCCCACGAGTCCGCTCCAGCCCATGTATCCACTCCAGCACATGAGTCCACTCCAGAGCCCACATCAACCCACGAGTCCACCCCAGAGCCCACTAAAGCCCACGAGTCCGCTCCAGCCCATGAGTTCGCTCCAAAACCTGCTCCAGAACTCACTCCAGCCCATGAGTCCACCCCAGAGCCCACATCAACCGATGAGTCCACCCCAGAGCCCACTACAGCCCACGATTCCGCTCCAGCCCATGAATCCACTCCAGCCCATGAGTCCACTCCAGAGCCTGCCTCAGCTTAGTTGTCATCGGCTCCGCCTGCTCCACTGTGGTGGTCTGCGCTGTTGTGGTGGTCCACAACAGTCCACTCCAACCCATGGGTCCACTCCAGAGCCCGCCTCAGGTCATGAGACCGCTCCAACCCATGAGACCGTTCCAGAACCCGCTCCAGCCCGTGAGTCCACTCCAGAGCCCGTTTTAACCCATGAGTCCACTCCAGAGCCTGCTTCAGCCCATGAGTCTATTCCAGAACCCGCTCCAGCCCATGAGTCCACTCCAGAGCCTGTTTTAACCCATGAGTCCACTCCAGAACCTGCTTCAGCCCATGGGTCCACTCCAGAGCCCGCTCCAGCCCATGAGTCCACTCCAGAACCCTCTCCTGCCCCAGAGCCCAGTCCTGTGACCTGCGAACTTCCTGTCTGTTCTGACATGACCACTGAGGTTGTCCCCAAGTTTCCAGTCTACCCTGATGTGAACACTGTGGTCGTTCCTGAGCTGCCTGTCTGCCTCGACGTGGCCACAGAGGTTGTTAATGAACTTTCTTCCAGGACTGAGATGACCCAAGAGGTCAACCTTGAACACCCTGCTGGTCCTGTTATGATCATTGAGGACACCCTTGAGCTCACTGTTGGGTTTTACATGGTGCCTGAGGCCAACACGAACCTCTTTGTGCTTTATGTTTCAGTTTTGATCAGCTGTGGTGGTCTTCAGTTCCACCAGACTCCGCCTTAGTTGTCATCGGCTCCGCCTGCTCTGTTGTGGTGGTCCTCTGCTCCACCGTGGAGATCTTCAGTCCTGTCAACTCTGCTGTGGGGGTCTCTAGCATTGCTGAGGTGGTCTTCTGCTCAGCCTGCTCCACCCTGGCCTCCTGCACTACCTCTGTCTCTAGTCTGTTTGTTTGTGTATGTCCTTTTGCCTGGATGTGGATTACGCTTGTGGATTACCCTTTTAATAAATATTATGTTTGGATCCTCAACCTTTGTGTCTCAGAGCAGTACAGGACAATTGATTGTTTGTTTTAAATTATGCGTTTCATTTCACTTTAATTTCAAATAGAAATTAAAATCTTTTTAATACGTGTTTTATTTTGATTTGATTTTAAAATTGTTTATTTTAATTTTACATTTTCAGAATTTAATTTATCATTAGGTTGTCAGTTTGTGAATGAAACACTAAATCATCATGTGTGTGATTATGTCTTAGTCACACACGGGTGGTTGTAGTAATTGCACAACGCAGGAGAATCCAAACAAGCACTTCTTTATTAATCCACAGGCGAAAACTAACACACAACCACATGAAATTAAGACGATACCGGACAATGAAACGATGAATCCAAGGGCTTAAATACACAGGGAGACACAATGATTGACAGGTGAACATAATAATCAGTAACCTAAGGAACAAACGGGACTAATCAGGACTAAACTGAACCACCAGAAACACACACATAGGAACAAAAAGACAACTAAACTAAACATAATGAAATAAAAACAGAGTGTATTTCTCCATATGAAAAGTGTAAAGTTCAATGTCCAAGAACAAATATTTATTGAACAAGATACAAATCTGATTCAAAACTACTTTCTCTGTGTTTTGCAAAACTTTGACCTTCATCGAGAAGAAACTCTAGCAAACAAAGCTTTTATAAACGTATGCATATGTACAATGTTACAAACGATTCAAACATTGAAAATGGAGGAGCTGTGAGTTTACTGACAATCTTTCAGATGATTGTTCAACATGATTCAGAAATACTGCAGATTTACAGCAGAACAAAGTTCAGTGACGAGAACAAACACACATTTGAAAAAGAAACATTCTTTTGATGGGTTTGAGCCTGGTGACTTCAGTGATACTGTATGAAAATAAATGTGTGTGTTTGTGTTTATCATTTACTGCTTTATGGTTACAAGCACTAAAACCAAAGACCTGCGTGTCCAACAGCGCTTGACAGCGTTTCATTCAGTCGCTGCGTTCTGCGATCACTTACGCAACCAGATTAATGTGTGTGTCAGTCGGTTTAGGTGGTTATTTCCTGTGAATCTGTGAGGATCGTCTGTTTACTCACTGGAGGAAATAAGGTGCAGTGAGGTGATTAATAACAGGCTTTATGGCTGCGGTGTGACTCCATCACAGGGTTGTTCATTAATGTTTGATAGTGGAGCTGATCTGACTGAACATGAACGACAGAACTGGAAACACCACAGATTGAGTAAAACCAGCATCTGTAACATGACTGTAAAACTAATATGACTTCACTGGTATAATTATGAGGATATAAAGGTATGAAGTTATGAACAAACGTTCTTCCATAGAACGTTCATCTGGTCTTTAATAATGTTCTCAAAATGTTAGCGCAAAAACAATCATTCATGGAATGTTTTTTCACTGAAATGTTTTAGCTGGACGTTTTTAAAATGTTTCTGAACGTTCAGACAACATGCAAAAGCAACATTCCCATCAATTTTTCACAAAGATAAACTGAAATGTTCCCTTAACATTTGCATAACCGAGAAAAAATGTTTTAAAAACACTTTTTAACAAACTGAACGTTTCATAACGTCATCAGAACGTTAGAAAAACGTTTTTAGAACATTTTTTTTTAGCTGGGCAGCTCTAATCTGCTGATTATAAACATTAACATCATGATTTTTAGTAAAGTTGCTTTGAAACCATGTATAAATGTGAAAAGCGTTATGTGTGATAAAATGTGTTTTCATGAAGCCCTGGTGGGCGGGACGCGATGATGTCATCGGAACGGGGCGTGGCTGTGGCGGTGACGTCAGCGCGGGGCGCGGCGGCTTTATGTGGGGAAGACTTGTGCAGGACCTTCAGAGCGCGCGTGCACGTGAGCGTGTGAGAAACTTTCGCTGTTGTTTGTGTTTGTGTGTGTGAGTGTGTGTGACTCTCCGGATGATTCCTCTTCATAAAAAGTTTTTCCTCATGGATCCGATCGCCAGGTAAGACTGTTGAAGTATTGATCATGATGATTAGAACAGATGAACCACGAGATGATCTTTAAATGATTCGTTTCCTTGTTATTGTGTGATTATTATCTTTTAATGAGCATCACAGAAATGGGGTAAATAAAATGCAGTTCAGCTTAATAATGTCTCAGAAATGGTTATCTGAGAGCGTCATTCCTTTATTTCTTCTGTAGAAAGACAAACGGATATAGTGATGAAAGCCAGAATATTAAATTGCCATGATGAATATTTACTGAGTAATCCACAGTTTATTTTTTATCTGAGATTTAAAGCCAAATTGCAGGTGGGAGAAAATGAGTTCAGAAAGATGCAATCATGGAAACATCATTACTTTATTTTCACAGAGATTGGGAGGTTTATTAGTAAATTCAGTTGACTTTAATCATCAATCCTTGTTGCATTATATGCCAGTGGAGACAGTTCACTTCTCCTGGCACTCCTAGAGTAATTAAGATATCTCAGTATGTTTAGATATTCTGGTTCTTAACAAACTTTTCTTTTGGTGTCTTCAGTTTAAAGGCCCTGCATGGTTCAGTTCCAGAGATATGGAGATCTTAATGAGTGAATTGTTCACATTTTCAGTGGTCAAAAACCAAATGAGGGTCACTTTTCAAACAGCTCATACTTATTTTCTTTTAAAGAGGAATTATTTATTTCTATCAAAACTACTGTATAGAATATTCCTGTCTGAGTTTTTCCAGGGTTTTCATGCTGATAACTCTAGAAGAAGACTTGGGTAAAGTTGGTTTTATATTGGCACATTCGGACTGCTGATAAATTCAGACTTTCCAATAAATGTGCAATAAATTAATGTTTGCGAATTTTAAGCAGCGACATGATATTGACAACCAACGATTGTCAACTTACAACATTTTTCACAGTCGATCAAAATAGGCAAGTATTGTTTTAATGGCATATTTACTTGTGAATGTCCACTGAATGTCCAATGTAGTGTGATTAACAAGGCTATTGAATACTGATGTCCCAATGTGCGAATATAAAACCAACTTTACCGAAGTGCTAATTAGCTGGTGCAATACTTTTATGTCACTTATGTATTTCAAAACTGTACTTCTACAAATCTCTGGAAGGAAGTTAATGTGCCTCAGCTTGGCCATTTCAGTGTATACTTTGTACTGAAATATTGTTAAAATTGGTTTCAATGCAAATGTTTTGATAGAAGGAAAGAAGATGCATTTCTAGTTTCAACATTATTTGTTCTTCAGATACCCCTCTTTAAAAGAAAAAGTATCAGTTGTTTGAAAAGTGACCCACATTTGGTTTTTTACCGCTGAAAATATTCATGCATATTCATTTCTTTATTTAACCAGGTTAAAAAAACTAATTGAGATTAAAATCTCTTTTACAAGACTGATGTAATACAAGATATAATGAAACAAAGATTGATAAAGTCAACAGATTTTACTACTGGATTTACCAATCTCTGTGTAAAAATAAAATAATGATGCTGCCATCTTTCTGAAGTCATTTAATTTGGCTCCAAATCTCATTCTGACCCTCCTCTACAAAACTCAGTAAATATGCATGTGCAACATTTAATATTTCCAAAATTTGCTTGATTTGACACAGAATGACGCATACAAAGTTGGAACTTTGGTAAATCTTACTTATGACACATGAAAAGTCAAAAGTATTGTATACCAAGTGAGACTAAAAGTTGAAACTATGAGATAAAATGTTGATATTATTTCTTTCTATATATTACTTGTGACTTTTTGTGATACTTTTGACACAATTTTGACTTTATCTCATTAATATATTTTACAAAATCATGATTTTGGGCTTCCATAATGATATCTTGAGTCGATGAGTCTTGACTGACGGGCTTTCATTAGGTTGTATATGATGATTTCATAAAATTCATAATTCCTACAATCATGAGTTCGACTTGAGTGCTTTTAAAATTCTCTTTCATAAGCATGAATGGAGTTGACATATAAACATGCTGTGTTTGTGTTTCAGAGTCGTGTGAGCGTGTGTTTGCTGTCAGGCTGAAGTCGCTTCGGGTCGTTTTGATGGCCGCCGTTATCTTCGCTCTACTCTGTTTTATCCTTTCGGTCGTCCCGCGAGCCACCGTGGCCCCGCCCACCGACGGCACGCTCCGCCTGCCCGACGTCATCATCATCGGCGTGAGGAAGGGCGGCACGCGCGCTCTCATCGAGATGCTGAAGCTTCACCGTGACGTGGTCGCCGCTCAGAACGAGGTTCACTTCTTCGACTGGGACAGTCACTACCTGCGCGGCACGGATTGGTACATCTCTCAGATGCCGTACGCCCGGCCGGGTCAGCTGACTGTGGAGAAGACCCCGGCGTACTTTACCTCCGGCCGGGTCCCCGAGCGCATCCTGCGAACGCAGCCCGACGCGCGGCTCCTGCTGATCGTCCGGGAGCCGACGGAGCGCTTGCTGTCGGATTACACGCAGGTCTTCCACAACCGGCTGGAGAAGCGCAAGCGCCAGCAAACCCTGGAGACGCTGCTGATGCGTAACGGAGAGCTCAACCTCGACTACAAGGCCTTGAACCGAAGCCTGTACCACGTGCACCTGCGGCGCTGGCTCGACGTGTTTCCCAGGAGCCGCTTGCATCTGGTGGACGGCGACGCGCTCATCCGAGACCCTCTGCCGGAGATGAAGAAGGTGGAGGAGTTTCTCCAGCTGGAGCCGCAGATAAACGCCTCCAACTTCTACTTCAACCAAACCAAAGGTTTCTACTGTCTGCGCGACCGCCGGCACGAGCGATGCCTGCACCGTTCCAAAGGTCGCAAACATCCTCGCGTGGCGCCGGAAATCCTGCAGAAACTCTACGACTACTTCCGCGAGCCCAACCAGAAGTTCTTCCAGCTGGCCGGAAGGACATTTGACTGGAAGTGAGAAGAAGAGTTTAATAAGCTGAAGTAACCTGAATGCACAATATAGTCAACAGATCGCAGTCCTGAAATAACTGGAACATCAGTGACGCCGGGTCAACGTGTTCGGCTTCACGCTCCACATTCAAAATGTGATGAAGCCCGAGACCTTCAAAGTAGAACCAGTTCATTTTCAGGAAAGTTTATGAAGACAAGCTTTTTTGAATCGTTTACTGCAAAAATGATGTTCTTCCTCAGTGTTTTAGAGCATAAAAATATCTAAACATACATTTACTGGAGAAGAGAAACGACTGAAGATATGAAGTGTAATGAAAAAAAGAAACCAATATCAGAAAAATTATCTTGTTTTCTTTGAATTAAGTTTATTTTTCTGACAGATATTTGATCTTGTTTTAAGCACAAACTCACTTCGTTCAGTGAACAAACTTCATATCTTCAGTCATTTTGCTTCTCCAGTAAATGAATCTTGATTTAAGAATGTTTAGATGCTGGAAAAGTATTTCAGAGCTGTTAATAAATAAATATATTCAGATATATGGACAAATGCATGTGAAATAAATCTATTTTATACTTTGATGCAATAATGAACAGTATACTGTTTTCACTGCTGCTAATTTGTTGAATGTGTGTCTTTATATCTGTCACAATTATAGAAATGTTTCTCATTAATTTCATCTCAGTCGATGTATTCTGTTTATTGTTTTTTTATATGAAGGAATCGTTCACTAATAAAGTTATTTTTGATATGATCTGGTGTACTGTGGTTTTCTGTCTTTTGCTTGTGTGTGTGTGTGTGTGTGTGTGTGTTTAGGAAATTGATCATATTTGTGTGATGGAGAGTTAGCTGGTCTGTCTTTAGTTTAGTGTGTCTGTGATCATACAACATTCTCTCTAAACGGCCGTGTACAGTGAGCAAAAGTGTAACATGAGAACAACACATAGTTCTGCACTGTTGTGTGTGTGTGTGTGATTGAACATTATTTAGTTGCAGTGCCGTCAGTGTAATCCAGTGTTTTATTGGCAGGATTGATCAGATTCTTTGGCTCTTCTGGTCTCGGTCTCTTTTCTTGTTCCTTCTCGTCAGTGATTGCGCAACAGTTATTCAGAAGTATCGTCTACATGTGTTTTGAATCCGATGTCAGATTCTGTAATGTGTTTTATATTCCGTGGTATTTTGTGTATTTTGTGTTTGATGTGTTGTTTTCTGCTTTTCCAGTGATCGGTCCAGATGAATCAGATCTGCAGCTTTACATGATTCACTGTCCATAAACTTGTTCAGTTTGAAGCTCACAGCTGAGATACATTAGTTACTCTGTGTGTGTGTGTGTGTGTGTGTGTGTGTGTGTGTGTGTGTGTGTGAGAAAGAGAGAGATAGAGTGTGTGTGTGTGTGTGTGTGTGTGTGTGTGTGTGTGTGTGTGTGTGTGTGTGTGTGACAGAGCATGCTCGGACTCACCACAAACGCAGTCATCATCACAGTGACATCAGCAGCTCTGGATGAATGCGGTTTTCCTGCTCATGTTTGTCATCAGGGATCGTTCAGGACATGCTTCCTAAAGCCGATATCCCATGATTCAGCGTTAAACACACTCACTGCGTTCACAGAGACATTTATTCATGCATCCAAACACATTTAAACACTCAAATGGTTTACATTTGATTCCCGTATAGACATTTTGGTTTTTCTCCCCATCATGAAATTACCGATACCACTGAATATCATCATCAGCTGTAAACATAAACAAGTCTTCCCTCCAAAGTGAAAAAAGTACACTTCCATAATGCATTTAAAGGGTTAGTTCACCCAAAAATGAAGTTTCTGTCATTAATTACTCTCCCTCATGTCGTTCCACACCTTCGTTCTTCTTCAGAACACAAATTAAGATATTTTTGATGAAATCCGAGAGGTATA
Organism: Megalobrama amblycephala; assembly: GCF_018812025.1. NCBI lineage: Eukaryota > Metazoa > Chordata > Actinopteri > Cypriniformes > Xenocyprididae > Megalobrama > Megalobrama amblycephala. Next base: position 25,601,834 of record NC_063047.1, read on the forward strand.
TGACTGAAGAATATTTTTTGTGCGCAAAAACAAAACTAAAACAACAAATATCCCTGTCGATAGGCTTGTTCGAGATGCATCGGCGCTGCGCAGACCGATCAGCGAATGACATCAAAGTACCGCGAGAGCAATTGGAGACCAGACGACTCCTTATGCTTTTGAATCGCTCTCACAGTACTTTGATGTCATACACCGATCGGTCTGCGCAGCGCCGATGCATCTCGAACAAGCCTATTATCTTACGCAGGTGACGCAGTGAAGGCTTCTGCTTACTTGCCGGCTCAGTATTGGCCGAAGCTGATCGTGTGTTCAGCACGACGCATGCGTGATCAGCTGACACAGGAGCCGGCCAATAATGAGTCGGCGTTCTGACGGAGAACCTGGAAGCGCTGGACGTAAACAACGAATGAGAATGACACAGAAGAGAAGAGATTGCTGAATAAAGTCCTTATTTTTTATTTGTTTTTTGCGCACAAAAAGTATTCTCGTCTCTTCATGACATTAATTGAATTGAAATTGAAAGCATTTATTGTCATTGCATTTGCATACAATGAAATTAGGAGCACTACTCCTGACTGGTGTTTGAAAAAACAAACAAATATACAAACATATAACAACAACAATTTACACATTACACTTATGGCTGGTAATGTTTTGAATTCCTTGCCACGCTCTTCTAGGATTTTTGTCTGTGAGATGGTCTTCAATTTTCGTTTGATACCTCTTCTCAGATTGGCTCTAGCAGCGCTGTCACCAGATCTGTAGGCGTTCTTTGAGTAATGACTGGACTTCATATGTCATCCAGGGTTTCCGATTTGGAAACACCCCAATCTTTTTCGTTGTCCATGCAGACTTTAATATAAAACAGAACAGTTTCTGTGTGTTGTTCCACATCCTGATGTTCAAACACCTCCCAGTCCGTTTGCTCAAAGCAGTCCTGCAATTGTGTAAGGGCTCCCTCCGGCCAAGTTTTTATATGTATATGCTGGGAGAAGCAACAGTGAGGAGTGGTCTGAGGGGGAAACAGCCCTATAGGCATTCTTTATGTTGGAATACACATGATCCAGTGTATTTGTCCCTCTGGTAGCACACCTGACATATTGGGTGAATTTAGGTAGTACTGTTTTCAGACACGACTGATTAAAGTCGCCCGCTCTGATGTGTTCCCCGTCTGCATGATTCCGCTGATGTTTATTTACAGTAGTGTGTAACTGAGTGAGAGCTGCGCTAGCTCTGCCGTCTGGTGGGATGTCACTATTACTGCTGTTAGCTCTCTCTTGGCGCTTCTAGTGGCATGCGAAAGTTTGTGAACCCCTTGCAGAATCTGTGAAAATGTGAATAATTTTAATAAAATAAGAGGGATAATAAAAAATGCATGTTATTTTTTGTTTAGTACTGTCCTGAGTAAGATATTTTACATAACAGATGTTCACATTTAGTTCACAAGACAAAAAATAGTTGAATTTATTAAAATAACCCCATTCATAAGTATGTGAAGCATTGATTCTCAGTACTGTGTGTGGTTACCTGATGATCCACAACTGTTTGTGTGTTTTGTGATGGTTGTTCATGAGTCTCTTGTTTGTTCTGAGCAGTTAAACTGAGCTCTGTTCTTCAGAAAAATCCTCCAGCTCCTGCAGATTCATCCGTTTTCAAGCATCTTCTGCATATTTGAACCCTTTCATCAGTGACTGAATGATTTTGAGATTCATCTTTTCACACTGAGGACAACTGAGGGACTCAAACTCAACTATTAAAAAAGGTTCAAACATTCACTGATGCTCCAGAAGGAAACACGATGCATTAAGAGTCGGGGGGGGTGTGAAAACTTTTGAACAGGATGAAGATGTCCAATTTTTTCTTATTTTGTAAAAAAAAAAAAAAAAAAATATATATATATATATAATATATATATATATATATATATATATATATATATATATATATATATATATATATATATATATATATATATATATATATATATATATATATATATATATATATTTTTTTTTTTTTTTATTATTATTTATTTATTTATTTTTTCATTTAATACTGCCCTTCAGAAGCAACATAAGACACTTAAATGTTTGCCAGAAGACAAATTAAGTACAATTTACCTTGATCTTCAAATTCCAAAAGTTTTCACTGCTCGGTAATGTTTTCAAAGAACATTATGTAAATTGGTAAACTATTTAGCCTAGGCTACCAAAATGAACACCAAAACTTAACGTGAACTACTGCCCATCCCTGATTATGACCACCTTCCTAATATTGTGTTGCTGCTAAAACAGCCCTGACCCGTCGAGGCATGGACTCCTCTAGACCCCTGAAGGTGTGCTGTGGTATCTGCACCAAGATGTTAGCAGCAGATCCTGTAAGTCCTGTAAGTTGCGAGGTGGAGCCTCCATGGATTGAGATCTGGGGAATTTGGAGGCCAAGTCAACACCTCAAACTCGTTGTTGTGCTCCTCAAACCATTCCTGAACCATTTTTGTGCATTATCCTGCTGAAAGAGGCCACAGCCACCAGGGAATACCGTTTCCATGAAAGGCTGTACATGGTCTCAACAATGCTTAGGTAGGTGGTACGTGTCACAGTAACATCCACATGGATGGCAGGACCTGAGGTTTCCCAGCAGAACATTGACCAAAGCATCACACTGCCTTCTTCCCATAGTGCATCCTGGTGCCATGTGTTCCCCAGGTAAGAGACGCACACGCACCCGGCCATCCGCGTGATGTAGAAGAAAACGTGATTCATCAGACCAGGCCACCTTCTTCCATTGCTCCATGGTCCAGTTCTGATGCTCCCGTGTCCACTGTTGGCTCTTTCGGCGGTGGACAGGGGTCAGCATGGGCACCCTGACTGGTCTGCAGCTATGCTGTGTATTCTGACACCTTTCTATCAGAACCAGCATTAACTTCTGGAGCAATTTGAGCTACAGGAGCTCGTCTGTTGGATCGGACCACACGGGCCAGCCTTCAATGAGCCTCGGCCGCCCATCGCCCTGTTCACTTGCACCCACTAACAGGTGCCGTGATGAAGAGATGATCAGAGTTATTCACTTCAGCTGTCAGTGCTCATAATGTTATGCCTGATTGGTGTTCAGGGAGAGGCTGCTCACTACAGAGCCAATGGGTGGAGCTTGACATCCAGCCACACCCTAACCCATAAGCCTATCCCTAAACCTAATCAGATCAAGCTCCACCCATTACAAGATGGACATAATTTGGCTCTGCAGTGAGCAGCAGTTCAACAAATGTAGGGCGGGACTTGATTTTGTCCATGAGGAATTGATTGGATGTGGGCGTGGCACTCAAAAGGAGGCGGGACTGAATGCCCATTTGCAGTGGATTGTAAGAAAGGGGCGGAGTTTAAGCAGATTAAATGTGTGCATACAGAAGATCCAGTAATTAAACATCACGAGGTAAAATTGTCAGCTTGTTCTCTTTCAGTAAGCTAACACACAAAGCCTGTGCCAACTGAAAGAAAACAAAGATTGAACCCAATATTTGGTGAAAACATAACTCTCTAGAACACCAAATTAGGTAAATGATTCTCACATATAGAATTTTTTTTTTTTTTTTTCACAAACCTTACAACTGTCAGATTGTTCAGGTTTATTTGTGACACATAATTCAGAACCACAAACATCACGACTGTTACACCAAATTATGAGAATCATTGACAAATTCATCTGCTGTGTGTGTGTGTGTGAGAGCTTCTCTAAATGTGTGTGTGTATGTGGTCTGTGCGTTTGTTTCAAGAAATAGATCAGTAGGAAATGATCACTTCCTGTACGGCTTCTCATATCAAGAGAGTGTGTGTGATCATCATCAGGGGATTGGCTGATGTTAATCTCACACAGGAAATGAGTTGAGAACTCTTTCTCTGAGGGGGGCGTCGCTGCAGAATAACTGTCAATCATACACACACACACACACACACATGAGCTGGAGCTCGGCAAACCATTCCCGCTTTCAGCAGATGAAGGTAAGATGTTTTCCAGTCATTCAGAGCAGCTTTGACAGTTGTATCAAAGTCTGATCATGAAGCTCCAGAAGTGTGGAATATATTTAAGGACAGTTATCAGATCAGAATCAAGACAGTTATTTATGATTGAATATAAATGTGCAAACACTCTTCTTTATTGACATTGATGGTTCATCCACTGAATCTTTCCATTCCTCTAAAGGTTCTTCAGATTAAACTCTTCTTTATTTTTAAGAAAGATGTGACGTTTGAGTGTTTGAGTGCTCTGATCCGAAACTGCTGCAAACTGTCAATCTTAAATGATTTCAGATCACAGAACTGAATCTGCCGACAGTCTTGTTCTGTTCAGACGCTGTTAAGTGAGGTATCTGTGAAGTTTGATGACTGCAGCAATCATCGCTCGTGTTTGAGTGTCCATCTACTCATATAAAAATACATGTGCGGAAATGAGCCGGTGTACAGTACTGACTGAGCAGTGCTTACAGGTCATGTGTCTCTCACAGATTTAAGTGTTGATGGATCAAAAAAAAAAACTCAAATCACTGCAGGAGTGAAATATGTGAGAAATCACTTCACTGGAAAATCATTTCACATTTTCATATAAAGCTGGAGAATGATGCATGCGAACGGATTCGGCTCTGATCGTCTCTCGACTCGGAGCAGGAACAATCGATGGAGATGCACTGCAAAAATTATGTTTTTCCTCAGTATTTTTCTATTTAAGTCTATAAACATTCTTAAATCATTGTAAATACATTTACTGGAGAAGCAAAATGACTTCAGAGCTTAAAACATGAACAAATATCTGCCATTAGGGTCAGAAAAATGAACTTTGAATTGAATTAAGTGTTTCAGACAGATATTTGTTCTTGTTTTAAGCTCTTCAGTCATTTCTATTTTCCAGTAAATGTATTTTGATTTAAGAATGTTTAGATATTTGTGCTGGAAAACAAGACTGAGGAAGACTGTTTTTGTCATGTACAGTATATTACACTTGAATGAATCACATTTGTTGATCACAAATGCTAAAATACTGATGTTTCTGTTCTATCACTGTTTGGCCTTCGAGCAAAACAACTAAACCATGCTCAGATTTAGTTAAAAGGTGTTTCCGGCGAGAATAAAAACAGCGTGTTTGTCACTGAGATACTCTTTCCAGTGTAAACGGCTCCATTTATAATCCTTTCAACTTAAAGTGTGTGTGCGCTGTTTAGTCAACTTGAAATGTGAAGTTGCATTAAGTGACCACAACAAGTTATATAATAATGTTAAGTTGTGGTAGATAAATGCAACAGCAATTAATAATAATAATTAAGTCAAGCATCGTGTAAACACTTAAAGCAAAGCAAACTGAACCTACTATAATCGATGTTGTCTACACTGGATGGGTTAGGGTTAAAATCACTTTTAGCGCGAGTCGCCGCCATTACACGGACGGCCCGATCCATTTGAGATGTACTAAACGCGCAAGCGCAACTGTTGAACCAATGGAATTGACGCTTCCAGTGTAGACAGCAGCGCGACGCGACAACGGACCTTTCCAGTGTAGACGCCCTGAAAAAAGTCTTTCCTCTTTTCTAGGTAATCAACTTCCTGATTGTGAATAGTTGAGAGACGATATAACAGAATGCAACAAATGCATTATTGATTTGATATTGAAATATTTGAATTACTCTTGTGGCGTAGAATGTCTAAGTTGATTCATCAAAGGCACATTATTCGCTAAATAACGACTGTGATTCCAGCTGTAACTAACGTAAATGAGCATGCATGACAGGTCACGTCAGGTCACATGACGCACTGAAATCACATGCAAACACACTAAAAACTATAAATGAATAATTGTAAGATATGACAGAAGAATGAACTTTTAAACATGCATGATGTTTCAGAAATCTAAAATAAACATATTTCAGTGCCAGTTGATCTAGAAAAACATGCATTTGATTTTAATACCACATCTAAACATACTGAATTTGACATAATCTGACATTAATGTACCAAATGTGCGTTTGTGTAATTGAAACTGTTCTCAGATCAGCGTGAAATGTTTGATTGTCAGCTGTGGATCTGACAAACAGGAAGCAGCAGGAGGTGACAGGAAACCATAAAGAGATTCACACTATAATTAGCAGTGGACATGTGCAGCGTTCAGAAGAGACATCTGAGCCATGATGAGCGCTAAATCAAGCACTTAAAACATGATTCGATCATGACACCGCTCGTTTGAGCTTTATAACATCAGTCACGGTCAGCAGTGGGGTCACATGAAGCAGAGGTTCACAAGAGAATATGGAATATTGCAGAGAATATGAATTATATTGTCAATTTTGGTGGGCTGTTGAGATGAGGTCATTTACATTTATAGCTAAAGAGGAAGTAAACACCCTGAGAAATTTAAAGCGCTTGTTGTAGATCACTTTAGACAGAAGCATCGAATAACACAATATCTTCAGTCATCTTAATTCTCCAGTAAATGTATCTTGATTTAAGAATGTTTTTTGTGCTGGAGAACAAGACAGAAACACTGAGGAAGAACATCATGTTTTGCAGTGATGTGTGTGTGCAGGAGCTCGTGTTCGTGATGATGCATCTCCATTAATGATGGTGAGAGATTGACTCGTTCATTTCATCATCAGCTTCATTCATTTACAGTCAGACTCTGCTGAGAATGTGATTGATCTGTAATGAATCGATGTTCAGATGAGTGTGTTTGATTTCTCAGGATGACATAAACAGAAGAGAGAGGATCAGACACACACACAGATACCTGGATGAAGGTTGGTACAGTATATGAGCCGGCCAATCACATGACAGAGTCAGTCAACCAATCACATACACAGCATTTTGACATGCAGAGACAAACCAATAAACACTATTTTATATGAAATAATTAGATTTCTTCAGCTGCTGCCAATCATATTAATTAACAGTAACAATCACTAGATAAACACAAGAGATGTACAGCCCATAAACAGGAGTGAATGTTAATGTTTGAGCTGAAATTATCTTTATCTCATCTCTCTGATGTCTCCATCTAGTGACGCAGATCAGTCAGTGCAACTCAAACACATTACTAGATTAACGCGTTCAGGACAAACTTCAGGTTGGCTTGAGAAAGCCTGGCCAGAAAGTGTGTAGTAGTTTTAAAAGCTTTGAGTTTGAAACAGATTTAAGTTTGAAAAGCTTTGAGTTTGAGAGAGTTTTAAGTTCGAAAAGCTTTGAGTTTGAAACAGTTTTAAGTTCGAAAAGATATTGCGCTTAAAACAGTTTTGTTTGAAAAGCTTTGAGTTTGAAACATTTAAGTTTGAAAAGTTTTGAGTTTGAAACAGTTTTAAGTTCGAAAAGATATTGCGCTTAAAACAGTTTTGTTTGAAAAGCTTTGAGTTTGAAACATTTAAGTTTGAAAAGTTTTGAGTTTGAAACAGTTTTAAGTTCGAAAAGCTTTGAGTTTGAAACAGTTTTAAGTTCGAAAAGATATTGCGCTTAAAACAGTTTTAAGTTTGAAAAGCTTTGAGTTTGAAACAGTTTTAAGTTTGAAACTGTTTTAAGTTCGAAAAGCTTTGAGTTTGAAACTGTTTTAAGTTCGAAAAGCTTTGAGTTTGAAACTGTTTTAAGTTCGAAAAGCTTTGAGTTTGAAACAGTTTTAAGTTCGAAAAGCTTTGAGTTTGAAACTGTTTTAAGTTCGAAAAGATATTGCGCTTAAAACAGTTTTAAGTTTGAAAAGCTTTGAGTTTGAAACAGTTTTAAGTTTGAAACTGTTTTAAGTTCGAAAAGCTTTGAGTTTGAAACTGTTTTAAGTTCGAAAAGCTTTGAGTTTGAAACTGTTTTAAGTTCGAAAAGCTTTGAGTTTGAAACAGTTTTAAGTTCGAAAAGATATTGCGCTTAAAACAGTTTTAAGTTTGAAAAGCTTTGAGTTTAAAACAGTTTTAAGTTTGAAACTATTTTAAGTTCGAAAAGCTTTGAGTTTGAAACTGTTTTAAGTTCGAAAAGCTTTGAGTTTGAAACAGTTTTAAGTTCGAAAAGCTTTGAGTTTGAAACTGTTTTAAGTACGAAAAGCTTTGAGTTTGAAACAGTTTTAAGTTCGAAAAGCTTTGAGTTTGAAACTGTTTTAAGTTCGAAAAGATATTGCGCTTAAAACAGTTTTAAGTTTGAAAAGCTTTGAGTTTGAAACAGTTTTAAGTTTGAAACTGTTTTAAGTTCGAAAAGCTTTGAGTTTGAAACTGTTTTAAGTTCGAAAAGCTTTGAGTTTGAAACTGTTTTAAGTTCGAAAAGCTTTGAGTTTGAAACAGTTTTAAGTTCGAAAAGCTTTGAGTTTGAAACTGTTTTAAGTTCGAAAAGCTTTGAGTTTGAAACTGTTTTAAGTTCGAAAAGCTTTGAGTTTGAAACAGTTTTAAGTTCGAAAAGCTTTGAGTTTCAAACTGTTTTAAGTTCGAAAAGCTTTGAGTTTGAAACTGTTTTAAGTTCGAAAAGCTTTGAGTTTGAAACTGTTTTAAGTTCGAAAAGCTTTGAGTTTGAAACAGTTTTAAGTTTGAAACTGTTTTAAGTTCGAAAAGCTTTGAGTTTGAAACTGTTTTAAGTTCGAAAAGCTTTGAGTTTGAAACTGTTTTAAGTTCGAAAAGCTTTGAGTTTGAAACAGTTTTAAGTTCGAAAAGCTTTGAGTTTGAAACTGTTTTAAGTTCGAAAAGCTTTGCGCTTAAAACAGTTTTAAGTTTGAAACAGTTGTAAGTTTGAAAAGGTTTGAGTTTGAAACTGTTTTAAGTTTGAAACAGTTTTAAGTTTGAAAAGCTTTGAGTTTGAAACAGTTTTAAGTTTGAAAAGCTTTGAGTTTGAAACCGTTTTAAGTTCGAAAAGCTTTGCATTTGAAATAGTTTTAATTTGGAAAATCTCATGTCATCAAGTGTGATTGTGTTTGATTAATATTGTGCAGTCTTCTATTAACTTAGTACATCCGATTGAGTCAGCTGCCTGAGTTTTTTTTAGCATATTTAAATGTGTGTTTGTGTTACAGACAGCGGTCCTGTTGAACGAGCCACTAAAAGTCACATCAGCACAGCAGTAAGTGTGTGTTTGGTGTTTGATTGTGTTTTGTGTTGTATGGGCTGAACTGTGTACAGATGTGTTTGTGTCTGCAGGATGTTGTGCACGTTCCTCCTCCTCGACCCCTGCGTGTTCAGCCAGGTGAGCAACAACAACAACAACAACAACACAAAACAACACATAACACAACGCAACACAACACACACCTGCCTGCTGTTAGAGATAGGCAGTATTTCAATTAAATGTATTTAAAATTATTTAATTTACAGCTTACAAAACCATTACATTCATTTCTGCTATTGTGCTAAAATATTTAATTTAAATATTACAACTAATGCAGGATATGTTTTTTTTTTTTTTTTGCAATTTGTTTATTTTTTTTTTTATAACTGTTTACTTGTCTTTAATAATGTTTGAATTTTGTATTAGTTAGGCTAGTCGTTTTTTTTGTTTTTGTTTGTTTTTTTGAAATTTCAGTGGTACATAAAATGTTGGTGCCATAAAAACATTATTTATAAAAATACAAGGATACATGGGTCAAAAACATTGAAAACAACAACTAAATGTGACGTTTGACGCAAATTAGCTCAAAGGTGTTAATTATAAATACTTGAACAGAAACAAGAGTCATTTAACATTAAGAGTCGATAAGAGTCATTTAAGATAAGAGTCATTTAACATTCTGAACAGAACCATCAGTTTCTTATTTCAAAGCACCTTGTTAAGGGATCTACTGCTTATACTAAACAATGCAATCAATTTCATCCGCGTTGAACGAAGAAATGATGATGAACTTGCGATGTTAGCCTGATTCAGTCATTGTCGAGGAAATTACATTAGCAGCACTGGAGGAAAGGTCACGCGGTCGGACCGGATGTCTCCAGTCTTTTTTTTTTTACATGAACAGCAACCAGAAGAAGAAGGAAGAGAGATGAAGGGTCACTGGGACAGTGTCCTTTATTCAGTGAACCAATGGTAATTTAAACCTTTGGAGGGAAAGTTTATGACCCTTTGTCTTTGAGCATGATGTTGTGGGCTGGCAGTCTGTGTCCCTTCATACTCATAACAAGAATACAGTGCAGTGCTGAAGCCCCGCCCCCTCCTACACTATAAACAGACACTGAAGCTGCGGCTGAAATCGGTCACTTGTTCACACATTTACTAGTTTCTACATGGTGAATGGCACATAGTCCACTATTTAGGGGTTAGGGAACGATTCGGACAGTGTAAAGCTTTCCCCTGATGCGAACGAAGTCCGCTGAAGACCGATGTTGGAACCCCGTCTTCATCCTTCATCTCCGGATGGGAGAGCTCAAGAAACTCCTCCACATCTCTCTCCAAAGGACGACTATTCTGTCCCCACAGGCGGTCCTCAGCCAGGATCATCTTTTTAGGGTCGGTTCTTCTGTTACATGATATTATATACACTCACGACGAGGAGGAACGCAAGACTTTAATCACAGTAATGCAGGAAAAACAGCATCAACACAAACGAGAACCGTCAGAGGCAAACAAAGGGAGAAACTAACTAGACACACCTGAAACGAGGACTCTAATCAAATCAGTAACCAAGGAAACAAACGAGAAAAAATACAAGAAACACAGACTACAACAAACAGATAAAAAACAAACTCTAAACCGATATAACCCATTACTTTGCATCTTGATGAGTCTGTTTGTAATTTGTAACAAGATTCCTGTTGATGTGTTTTTGCCTGCTGTTGTCATGGCAACTGTCTGCTTGACTTCCTCCCTCACAGGATGTAAAGGACCCGCCATCAACAGAGAACTCAAACCCGGGAGACTGCCGAAAAGTGCATCGGGTACAGCTGTCCATATGATGTGCATGGAAAAATCATTTATAATAAATACTGCAATGTTCCATAAAATAAGAATAGTCACTTTGATTTCATGGTGACTTTAAAGAGCCATTTAGTTTTTGACTCTCTGATAATGTAACATAAAATAATGTTTTAATGAAAGTATAAACAGAGCTTGTGTTGAATTGTGAACTGTCTGTGTGCAGCTGGAAGACTGGAGTCCATGGGATCTGCTGACAGGGTAAAGTCATTCATGTTTATTAATTATATATATATATATATATATATATATATATATATATACTACCATTCAAAAGTTTGGAATAAGTGAGATTTAACATTTTAAATTGGTCAAAAATATGAACATTGATAATAATCATAAATGTTTCTTGAGCATCAAATCATCATATCAGAATGATTTCTGAAGGATCATGTGACACTGAAGACTGGAGTAATGATGCTGAAAATTCAGCTTTGATCACAGAAATAAATTACACTTTACTATATATTCACATAGAAAACAGCTGATTTAAATTGTAATAATATTTTAAAATTTTTACTGTATTTCTGATCAAATGAATTCAGCTTTGGTGAACAGAAGAGACTCTTTCACAAACATTAATAAATCATACCGACCTCAAACTTTTGAGCAATAGTGTAAAGGTCAGATTAATACAATGATTTACGTTTAGTATACTGTATATATTTAATATACATGTTTAATATATAGCATCTGAATGATATGAAAAGATAAATGTGTTAGATTGGAGATAATCATGTGTGAATCTCTTCATGACAGGCCGTCACAGTCACACCGAGGTAATCGACTCTTACATCAACTATATCAGACGCATGTCCTGCTGAAACACACCACGCGTCTTCACATGTGAACGTGTGCTCGCTTGCAGGCCGGTGAGATCATTACCCAGAGATCACCTGAGTTTACCACCTCTGCCAGTACAGACCATCACTGACTGTCCAAACCTGTTCGGCTCGTCTCCTCCGTCCAGACCGGCTCCAGTGTCGCCACAAACCAGAACACACAACAACAACAGACCCGCGTGGATGCAGTGAGAGACTCACACACACACACACACACACACACACACACACACACACACACACACACACACACACACACACACACACCCTCTCATGTTATTTGTCTGATTCAGTGTTTCTCATTTCCAGATCAGGTTCATGTGAAACAGAGAATGTAAGTTCATTTATATATCAATTTCATTCATAAGTTTTGTGTTTTATACTATAAATCAGTCAAACAAACTTGATCAAGTCAAATGACTAGAGTGTCAAAAATAACATGTTAATTAATGCAATTAATATTTTCTGTTTAATGCATTAAAAATAAGGGTAAGATTTTACAGTAAGGCTTGATTTGTTAACATTAATTAACAATGATAAATGCTTCTAAAACTTTTAATAAATTTTAGTTAATATTCTAATTCACTAATAAAGTTAATAAATTAATAGTTAATAAATCGTTAATAAACACTGTTACAAATGAATTGATGATTGTTAATTAATGCATTAACTAATGTTATCTAATCTGACATTATTAAGTTAATTAAATATTTAACACAATTAACGCAGCATCTGTTTTTTTGTGTAATTTGTTTTTTTGTGACTGTTTACCATTACACACATATTTAAAATATGATGTTTCTATATTAATCTGGAGATTCAGTGTGAAATCATGTATTACAACATAAAACTAGATAAAAAAGTTTGAAACCGTTTTAAAAGTTTTAAGTTTGAGAGTTTTCAGTTTTCAGTTTGAAAGTTTAAGTTTTAGTTTAGTAGTTTTGATATAGATAGATAGATAGATAGATAGATAGATAGATAGATAGATAGATAGATAGATAGATAGATAGATAGGAAATAGATTTAGTAGATTTAGAAATAATATTTTGAATGGTTTCTAGGGTGTGCTAAGATATTCTGGGTGGTTGCTAGGGTGCTGCTATGCGGTTGCTAGGGTACTTGGTATGGTTGTGAAGGTGTTGCTATGCGGTTGCTAGGGTACTCGGAGTAGTTGCTAAGGTGTTGCTATGCGGTTGCTAGGGTAATCAGGGTGGTTGCTAGGGTGTTGCTATGTGGTTGCTAAGGTATTATGGGTGGTTGCTAGGGCGTTGCTATGCGGTTGCTAGGGTACTCGGGGTGGTTGCTAAGGTGTTGCAATGTGGTTGCTAGGGTATTCGGGGTGGTTGCTAGGGTGTTGCTGTGCGGTTGCTAGGGTACTCCGGGTGGTTGCTAAGGTGTTGCTATGCGGTTGCTAGGGTACTCAGGGTGGTTGCTAGGGTGTTGCTATGCGGTTGCTTAGGTATCCTGGGTGGTTGCTAGGGTGTTGCTATGCGGTTGCTAGGGTACTCGGGGTGGTTGTTAAGGTGTTGCTATGCTGTTGCTAAGGTATTTTGGGTGTTTGCTAGGGTATTGCTATGAGGTTGCTAGGATATTCTAGGAGGTTGCTATGTTGTTCTGGGTGGTTGCTGTGTTGTTGCCATGGTGTTCAAGGTGGTTGCTTGGGTGATCTGGGTGGTTGCTATGATAGATAGATAGATAGATAGATAGATAGATGATAGATAGATAGATACAGTTTGATAGATACAGTTTGATAGATAGATAGATAGATTAGAAAGATGATAGATAGATAGATAGATAGATAGATAGATAGATAGATTAGAAAGATGATAGATAGATAGATAGATAGATAGATAGATAGATAGATAGATTAGAAAGATAGATAGATAGATAGATAGATAGATAGATTAGAAAGATAGAATTAGATAGATAGATAGATAGATAGATAGATGTATTACAACATAAAACTACACAACAAATATTGATGTTAGATGCGATTAATCAAGATTAATTCCAGAAAAATGTATGATTAATTCATTTTTTAATTAGTTAATTGATTGACAGCAGTATGAATGACAAATGTTATTTTAATCTTGATTTACTTCATTTACTTTAACGTTTTTTATTTTATTGTATTGTATGGTACTGATCATAATAGAAATGAAAACAGAACTGTTTTCATTTCTATTTCTATTAAACAGAGTGGGTCACTATTTTTGCCATTTCTGTTTAGACACAAACTACAAAACAAAACTGAATATTTCCAGAAACAACAAAAAAACAAAACAAAAGCAGTTCATTTAAAAGCTTATAGTGGGGCATGTTGTCACAGTGGAAACCTTCAGCATTTATTCGCTTATGAAGCACAAAACACTACATGAAACCGCAAATACATACAGAAATGTATAACCTTTGTTTTGGCCACAAATATTGTATTTAAAGGAACAGCTGATCCAAATATAATGAAAATCACCATTAAAGTCATATAATGTTTTTGTGTGATCAGATAATTCACATGAATAATCACTCTCTATTTCAGCCTCAGGTTAAAACAACACAATCTTCTGCAAGTAAGTTATTGCCAATATAATATAATAAATGTAATATAATATAATATAATATAATATAATATAATATAATATAATAATATAATATCCCGGTTACACAGGTCACACGTCTCACAGATTTTCTCTGGATCTGGAATCTCAGGATTTTGACAGGTATTGATCATCCTGTGCTTCATCTGCTTTGACTGCATTAATCACTGGTTATCATATCAGATTAACTGCAGCATGTGTGTGTGTGTGTGTGTGTGTGTGCTTTACCCTGCAGTGTCTGTGAGGGAGACAGCAGCTCGTCTGGTAAGAACGCTTTCTCTCACAGCTCAGATTCATCATCACAGACGCCTCAAACTCTCTGGATTCGTTACAGATATACACACGCAGAAAGTGCAGCATCACGAGTGGCCGCCGGTGAGAGGAGAAACCGGCGGCAGCTTCACCTGTCACAGTAAACCTGCGCAGGTACGGCACGTTACACACACGCTCCTGTGTCCTGACATTAGGGTTCGACGGGGCTAAAGGTGCGGGGCTAGAGGTGCGTCTTATGGAAAATAGTATATCATTGCAGAAAGACATGTATGATGCATGTTGCAAATGGAGCAACAGAAATTTGTTTGGAAAATAAAAATTGGATAAATGTATTAGGTGTCGAGGGTGTCTGTTTTTATCTCACAATTTGGACTTTTTTTCTCAGAATTGCACATTTATATCTCACAATTCGAGAAAATCAGAACTGCCATAAAAAGTCTAAATTGTGAGATAAAGTCGCAGTTACCTTCTTAATTCTTTTTATTCTGTGGTGGAAACAAACTTCCATATTCATAAACTCTTTAGCTAAAGAAATATGTTTTGCATAATAGTTCATTCTAGTTCCTAACAATGACTTCAGCAAAGAATGCACTCTTGTCTGTTTTGATAAATAAAATAATTACATTTTTTCACATTGATCATGTGACTCCCACCATGTCAATAAATGGAAAAGTTGTTTATTAATATCATCAATTATTGTGACTTAGGGTTAGGCGATTTTTACCCCAAATGTACCATGATTTACCTATCTTCAGTTGCTGAAAACAGTTGATTTAATTACCTTGAACAAAACTGAAATTCATTTACAATTTTAATTTTATTTCAAGTGAAAGTTTTTATAGTTTTCGAACAGATTATGGAAAGTAGGGCGGGAACTTGGTTATATCTGCTGGTTGTTGATTGCGTGTGGGCGTGGCACTCAACAATGGAGGCGGAGCTGAATGTGAGCTTGCAGACAGCTGTGGGCGGGGCTTAAGCTCACTTAAATGATTGGACATTTCCTGCATACATCACTAGAGAGAAGACTGACATTTCACTGGAAGATAGCGTTATGATATTTTGATTAAAGGTCAAATTGGTAAAAAAACAAAAAAAACATCATAACATTAACAAGAAAATATTTATGGTGATTTTCCATTTAATGTCATCTCTCCTGCAGGGATTGGAGGAGCAGAACTGGTATGTTGGAGCGGTTGGTCGCGTGGAGGCCGAACACGCTCTTCATCTGGTCAACCGGGTAAAAACACCTTCAAAGTTATGACATTGTGTTTCGAGAACTGTTTAGCAGATAACCGTAAACTCAGAAATGAAACATATGTTTATATAGATACTGAGACCATATGAGCAGAATCTTTTGACTTTTTCCCACAGGAAGGCGCTTTCCTAGTGCGCGACTGCTCAAAGAACACTACCTACGAGCCCTTGGTCCTCGCCGTGTTTTACGACAAAAGAGTTTTTAACATTCAGATCCGCTTCAGTGAGGAAATCAGCAAATACACTCTGGGAACGGGACTCAGAACCAACGACGTGAGTAGCTGCCGAACTCAGTGTTATGATGGAGCGGAGACGGTGCGTCATCTCTCGTGTCTTGTGTCTTTCAGAGGTTCGATTCGGTCACTGACATCATCAAGTTCCACTCCATTTTCCCCATCGTTCTCATTGACGGACGCAAAACTTCTGCAGCGACCAATCAGAGGAGACAGTGTGTCCTGATGTACCCAATCACAAAGCAGGACCTGACGGAGCTGCTGACTTGAGCAAATACATCATACTGCAATGTCTGCAGGACTTTTAACTGACCTTTTAACTTTATAAGAGTACAAAAGTAAACCGCATGGATGTAAATTAATGATAAAAGTCTCTAAAACAAAAAGGCATGCTAATTGCACTAGTCAATAAAAAAAATGCATCACTAATTGATAAAAAATGTTGAATTTCAGCCCTGAAAATACAACGCACTGAAATACAAGCACTGTTTATGCGATGCATGTGATTTCAATTAGTGCAATTCAACATGCTTTTTGTTTCAGACATTTGTCATTAATTTACTTCCATACAACATATAAAACATCATTCATTTAATAACGTGACTTTACATGTGCAGTTGTAGTCGAGCTCCAGTGGAATATCTGAAGGATTAAATACAAGTCTCATGATCTGTCATTCAGAGCGTGTCTGATTAACCTGTAAATGTGCCAATCCAACTTAGAAAAAAATATTTATATGACATTTTAAAAAGACAAATTACTGCTTTAGTCCGACTGAACTCACTGTGAACACACTGTTTGGCTGAATGCAGACGCACACAACAACTGTTTTTGCATATGCTTTTAATCCATTTAAATTTTCATTCAATCACACTTTACATTGTTTGGCCTTTATGAATAATTTAAAAATAGATATTACACTTCTGAAGCCTTGAAACAATATTCAGCACATAAAACTCATGACATATTTAGTTTCTTCTTGAACAGTTTGACTTTAATAACGGACAGATGCCCTAAAATGCAAATTAAGCTGTAACTTTACACAACTTAAACGGTAATAAAAGGAAACGGAGAGTTACAAGTTTGATCATTTGAGGTAGATTTAAAAAGTGTTTTAAGATGTTAAACACCAGACATTAATGAGGGTACATTTTACAAAAGGAACGTTGTGTATGATGTACAAACTACGACAAGTGAGTACTGAAATACTGAGACAATATACGCAAACATTTTTAGAAATATGTTTGCAAAAACACTTTAAATTTATGTCAGATGTTTGGATTTCACAAAAGGCAAAGCCTCAACCCAAGACAGACAATGTGTGCCAGAGTTTTTTCCGATTTGGCCAAACATCACCCATGAATCAGAAAAGAGTCACATCAACACTGATGCTTGCGTGTTCATGTAATGACAGTAAAACGGCAAGAAATGAACATCTGTGAAACTCCAAACATATGACGTATCCAGACGTGACTTGTGTTTGAAATGAGCTGTACAATCATGACAAATGAACACAGAACATCCTAAAACAGACATCAGTGTTGTTTAAAACCTCTTAGTTTCAGAGTTCTGACCTTCTCGATTATAACATCTACATATTGGCACAGTTAAGCTATACAGTTCCAAGAAAAAGAATCTATATGAAGATGTTTGTCATTGCAGCTGTCAAGTGGGACAGGTAAGGAATGTTGGAAAAGTTATATTTATTCCTAGGTATAACTAGTGTAGCTCAAATATGGTCAGTGAAATTGCAAACTATTTGATGAAATGTTTATCAGTGTATAAATACCAATGTCCAACAACCAGGAAGATTCATTTACCATTAAACGGGGTCAGGTTTCTCTAAAATTGCACCATTCTAAAAATCTGACAGATATAACCATGAAATATCACAAAGAGACAGTAGCTGGTTTTCACGAGAGATGCTGGTCCGAGACTCCATTGAGGACTAACTCGATCACCTGATACTTCCCTCCGTGAACTTTCTTGAGTTTCATCTTGAGGGAAGGCTGTTTCCTCACAGGTTCATGATCCACTGAGCGTATCCATTTATAGTTCTTCAGCGTTTGGACGCCGACATTGACTGTCTGAACTAAAGGGTTCGGATGGTTCAGAACCACAACCGGCTGGTTCGGACCAGGAAGCTTGACAAGCTGATCCTCTTTCTGAGGAGTTAACCTCAGTTCTTTATGACGGGGAAGGCCCATTTCAACCGAAGATGACGACCGACGTTTTTTGGCTTTTCTCTTTTCTTTTTTATGTTTTTTACGTGGCGGTGAGTCTTGCTGCTTCTCTTCACCTTCACGAAAGTCTCTCTTTAGGATCAGTTTGATGGCTACTTGAGGACCACCAGACACGTTCTGCTCGCTTAACGTACAGCAGAGAACCGGTCGTGCCGTCAAACTCTCCTCTCGTGGTGGCACTTCTGGAAGCTTCTTAGAGGGTTCCAAAAAAGAACTCGGAATCCTGACCAAAGCTACTTTTGGATACATCAGGGAAGCACAGGAACTGTGTTGTCGGCAATCCAAGTTCCTTCCAGACTCACGTTCAAAAGCTCCCTTGTCTTGATGTGAAATGTTGTCCTTGTCTGATGGGACGATGCTCTGGTTTGGCATAACCAATGGTTGAGCCAAATTTGGAGCTTGTTTTAAGTGACCCGTGTTTAAGGTATTTCCAGCTGGCGTTTTCACTTGTCCACGAGTCTTAGATATTGTAGAGCTTTCAGTATTCTCATCCTCTGTCTTAGTTTCTTTGAGGCACAAAGAAGCATCTTTGTGTTTCTCCTCAGATTCCTCCTCCTTTTTAATCAAAAAACTACAGACCAGCGATTGTTTTGCACTTCCCACCTCGTCCTTTGGCTCCATGCTTTGAGTTGACGTAGGTGTAGGACAGAGAGAGAAAACCGATGAGATCACAGGAAGACCTTCAGAACTTAATTCTGGACTGATGTCATGAGCTGCCGCTGAGTGCTTGGTCCCTGGATCTTTGGTCTTCAGGTTAAGTTTGTTCCTGGTTGGTGTCTCTGAATAACACTGTGGTTTGTGTACTGAATTAATGAGACTCTGGACATCAGTGGATGCTGAAGGCTTGACCTTGTGGGATGCTGAAGATGTAGACAGGCTGACTGGACTCCCTTTGGCAGCAACTTGACATTTGAAGGACAATTTGCTTCCAGTAGTGACTGGTGAAGGTCTATCCTCAGTGCTCCTCTGGTCTTGCGGGACTCCGTTTGGTGGGATCAACCGTAATTCCAGCTCCCGAGTCCCATTGACGTTTTTCACCTCAACCAGTTCCACCAAACACCCAGCAGGAATATTGATCTCCTCTGGACAGGACACCGTCAAAGGCTTGTTGTGTTGAATTGGCTGGTTCAAAGGTGCTAACAGTTCCACTTGGACACTGGATAATGGACTTGATGCCTCAGTCGATGATCCTACAAGTATTCTGGAGTTTGTCTTTGACTGATTACTCTTTTCTGCAGTGGAGTGCAGTGGACTTCTGATTGAAACACAGGGATTTGTACTCTTTTTCAGCGTCGCAACACTAATCCCTGTTGTAGACTGACTAGGCCTCTGATCTATCTGCTCATTGTGGACATTACTTGGACCCGTGGACAACGGCATGTTAAGCAGTGTTCTGAGCGGGGTGTTACTTTCAACAGGTGGTCGGACCTGGACTCTGGGAAGGGTTTTAAAATGCAAAGTCTTTTCAGGGACTCCAACCCTCTGGCTTTGCCGTAGTGGTGCTGTAGAACTAACCTGGACTCTTGAGAATGAGACTTTCGGAATTGGCTTTTCCGAAATGGTTCTTTTAACAGCCACCATACTTTGACCGTCGCCACTGAGCAGAGAGTTTGATAGGTTGCCGTTTTCCTCCCGGGATCTTAGAACTACTTGAGGTGGTTTGCCTAATGAGTGACTTACGCTTGGAACAGCACTGGTGAACGGTGTCTTAGAAACTGGAACAATGGCTGTTGTACTGTAGACACGTGGCGTTGTCATACTGAAGGACACACGGGGACGATTACTGGTAGCCTGGCTCGCTGCTTTACCAATAGTAGATGATTTGTTGATTCTTGGTTGACTTCCACTCGGGTGTTCGACTTGGGAAATGGGAATTGCACACTGGTCGTTCCCTTCAGGCCAAGCTGATATCCCGAGAGTTTCTGGGACAGTTGGGGTGGACATAGTAAAATCAGTTATGAACCCTTCCTCTGCATGTCTCTTGTGTATACGAAGAATATGCTTCACCATGTAATCTCTCCGCACCGCTCCATACGAGCAGAAGCTACACCTGTACGGGTACGAGCCAGTATGTGAGACGATGTGTTTCTGAGACTCTGTTTTAGAATAAGAAACATAGCTGCAGAGCGCACAGGAGAAAGTCATCTCTTTATGATGGGATACATGCCTCTCAAACAGGTCAGTGTCCTTTGTTGAAAATCTACATTTTGCACAGCACAAGCGATCAATGTCTTTTTTAGGTATAGCACTGTCTTTGCTGCTCATAAATGACATGAAACTTTGTTGTGAACGCATGGTCAACACATCAGGTTAACAATCCCACAGGCCAAATATTAGAGAATAAGCAATCCACACTGGCTGTTTCTTGACAAGTAAAGATCCCTTCCTTTAGGCTCAGAGGGTTAAAGGTATGCCGTTAGTTTGTACCTGCACAATGGGGGGAAAAAAGAGTGTGTTAGGAAATTAGAAAAATACATTTCATAAGGTATCAATAAACAGAATCTGATTAACATAAAACAAACTTTTATTGGTTATGATGTACAACAACACTTCTACAGAGATCTAAAGGCACTGATGTACTCAAGGTGAAGTTCTTTTTTCGTTGTTTGCTTGGGAATAAAAAGAAGTTCTAAATAGGTCTATCTAGTGACATGGATATTTTTGCATGAGCTCAGCAATTTGGCAGTCAAGTTACATTTATACAGCAGCAGTTTTACAGTGTTAAACATGAAAAACAGTGTTGGTGTCGCTTTCAGATTGAATTATACAGCTTCAGTTTCTACTATAAAGCGGCTCTCCAGTGTGTTCATGTTTTTGTTCGTGAACGTCTGACCACGAAGAAATAAACCAGAGAAGATTTACGCATCAAAGAGGGCAGGGCCTCACAGCCACACCCACCTGTTATGTAATCAGCATGGACCAATGGTAGTTCGTAGTGTTTACCATAAATTCCAAAAGGAAATTTGTTTTGGCGTGATCTTGTTTGAAATTACATCACGCTAGCCTGGATGCCAGCCGAACTTAGTCCCGCCCACAACATTTTGAGTTCGGGGAGTTCGGTCTGGACTCGATCCGTAGAGGAGTAATTATGCCCGAACAGAAACTGTTCGGACCAATCACATTGTCAGGGCGATGATTGACAGATTATCACCAGAAACGTAATCAGCCACGTCATCAAAGAGCGCTTGGGGAGTTTGATTGACAAGCGATCTAACCAATCAGAACGCCGCATCCGCCATTTTGTCCGACAAAGCAGTCAGGAGTTAGAAGATTAACCTCGGTGGAGTTAAACTTGAAAAATTTTGCATATTGACGTCTTTCCGCGTTTGAAACAACATTCATTCTCATGTTTATTCATGTTTATTTGATGCTATAAATGGACTAGTAGGAAGAGATGATCCGTTCACGAGCCTCTTGAGCTGAGGTGCTACAGCAATCTGTCACGATCATGGTCACAACCCATTAAAGAGCCACAAAACGGTTTTTATTGTTTGAATTTTTTTAATAACTACACAGTTTGAAAGCTGGGACTTTGTTTAATATCATAAGTAACCTGCTCTGTCTCGTCTGTCGATGTGTCGTCAGTTTCCTCTTTGCTCCGCGATGTATTTTCCACTCTGTGTGGCGTGACAGCACCACGGCTTGTCGGATAAAGCAACAGTAACTAAGGTGGGAGGGTCTTTGCGAAAGGTCAATTAGTTTACCACAATGATGGCTGTTGAAGAACTGAGATGTGTAGATTCCGCCATCGCGTCCGTTATAGAAGATATCGACAGCGCATTAATTTTAAAAAAGGAACAGAGGACCGCGATCAAGGCATTTGTCGATGGGAAAGATGTCTTTGCCGTCCTTCCTACGCGATTCGGCAAAAGTTTGATTTATCAGCTGGCCCCGATGGTCGCTAAGAAGAGTTCTGTTGACAACTATGCGTCGCTCAACATACATCACTTACTCTGTAGCTCTGATTGGTTGTAGGTCTATCCAATTGAGGTCTTTCCTGGATCGGTTGAAATACGCCCCCATAATCAAAGCCCAATGGAGCAGTATCAGACTCATATTCGAACTAGAATTGAGTATGACCACGTCAAGCTAACATCACGCAATACCATTATTAGATTTCGCTTGAAGTACATCCGGCCCTTAATGTACAACCTTTTCAGCTATAAATTGTTTGTACTGAAACCAACAACAACACTGTTCATGTTTTCAAGTAAATTCATGTTCAAATCACTACTGCATCTAGAATCCACTAAAACAACCAAACCTCAGCTGGATGATAACCACTCAGAAATGTCAAGCACCATGTGCTAGAATTTGCATGGGTAATAATCTTATACAGTGATAGGATACGGTCTAAAAAATTGCCCAGTGGCCAGTTTTGGTTCTACACGTCGAACTCTCCCAACACCACCATCAATTTCACTTTTTTAAAAGGAGCTTTTCAGCTGTTTGAATCTTTAAGTATAGGAATTCTTTGTCTTCCAATTGGTGCAGAAGAGTTGCATTCATCACATTTGAAAGTTTTCTTGTTTTTTTGCTTACAAATGTTCTTCACTAAATTTGCAGTTTAGTGACTAAATGAATCTTTGACCTTCAAAACTGTTCCCCAATGACAAGCTCAAGTGCTTAGCCATTATTACTTTGAGCAATAATACAAATCCAATGTGAAACTGACCTTTTAATTGACTGTAAAATCATATACAATAAGAAATTAGTTAGATAAATAAAGTAGTACCAATCAGCTCCTCACTGCAAGAATAGTCAATGTTCTTAATTCAGCTTTTCAAATGATTCTGGTTAAAATCACAAGCACTACATTACTTATATAGTTTGAATCATAATTATTAGTTAAGTTATTGCTATTAATGACAGTAAATGCTGCTTGAACTGCAACTTCACTACAAAATCACTTAATGTGTAGTGCAGTCAATGCAATAAAGATAATTTTCAGGTGTCATATCTGTTTAATTTTTTTGGCTCACAAATTTGGTCTTATATTTACTAAATTAGACAATCTTAAGGCTGTGCTGAACAGTATTGCCTAAATGAATATTAGATATTCAAAACTCTTCACCAATGACACTTTAAACAATTTTATATACAAAATCCAGTGTGAAACTGACTTTTTCATATACTTCTGACTGTAAAATCAGATAATACTTATTACATATAGTAATAGTTCAAATAAAGCAGTAAAATCACAAACACAATTGAACTGCAACTCACAAACTACAGGTATTAATGTTAGTGCAATCAATCCTGTAATTCACTTGAGCTTTTGGTTGGATGTTTATTTTCTCAACACTGTAAAACAAATTTAATATAGAACGAATCGTGCAATTCCTGAGGAAAGAAAGCATGAGGAGCCAGGGAGAAAAAGAAGCATTTCTTTCACAAAAGCAGCAGTGCAGATTATGAGGCTTAATTGCAGTTTACATTTAAAATGCATTCATATCTTAATGAGAATCAAAGGGCTCTGCGGATCTGTTCTCTCTCAGAAGAGGAGAGGGGAGGAGACTCGAGTCCTGCCTAGAAAACTGCACACATGAAATCCTCATTTCCCCAAAGGGTATCTAAACAAAACATTCACGCATTTCTTGCGTGCCTAAGTGTTGCGTGTGCTCGTCATGAGCCGAACCCCGCACGCGGCCGCTGTGACGCGCGTGCACCAGACGAAAAACAACGATGCTTTAAAACACTAACCTTGCGTTAAAACTCTCATCCTCTTCTTAAAAGAGCGAACGATGCATTAAACGCGTCCATTGATCAACATTTTCTCGCCTGCGTCGCGTGCATTGTTTGCTTTCCACCGCTGTGACCGCGCAGATTGTGAGTGTGGGTGCGGGTGCACTGAGCGCGTGATGTGATGCGGTCTTCTGATTGGCTGCTGGCTGCAGTAGAGCTCTACAGCTCACGCGGGCACCCGCATTTCTCAACGCCAGAAAAACATTTGGCTCAAAAACGTGTCCTTACTCGCACCTAACGGTGATTTACGATAGAAACTGGATCTTGGAGCATTTGTTCTCGTAAAGTACAGTCTGGTTTAGTCAGTAGATTCATCAGTATTGAAGTTGCTCGACTTTTTTTCTTTTGCATAACATCAACCAAGATGGCGTTCGTGTGTTTACAGAAAAAAAAAAAAAGAGAGTAATGTGTGATCTTGAATTCGCATGTTTACAGAACAAACTTGACATTTTCTGATGGTCCAAAATATAATATATAACACAAGATTTATCTGTGCATAATATAATGCTTTATGTTCCTTAATCTTTATTCGAAATAACTACCCCCCTTTTCCAGCGACATCTCTTCAACTCTTTGATGACGTGGCTACCAGCATGAGGGCGGGGCAACCTGATCCACCCATAGCAAACCATCCAATCAATTCCTCTACATTTGTTCTTGTTCGAGAAGCTGTCAGTGTTGCAAAGTGTTTTATTTTATTAATTTATTATATAAATTATATACTTTAGCATTAATATTATATAATTAAGTGATGTAATTGTGTGATACTAGTGTGCCATCTTGAATTCGCATGTTTACAGAACAAACCTGACATTTTCTGATGGTCCATAATATAATATATAACACAAGATTTATCTGTGCATAATATAATGCTTTATGTTCCTTAATCTTTATTCGAAATAACTACCCCCCTTTTCCAGCGACATCTCTTCAACTCTTTGATGACGTGGCTACCAGCATGAGGGCGGGGCAACCTGATCCACCAATAGCAAAGTGTTTTATTTTATTAATTTATTATATACATTATATACTTTATTATATAATATTAATGCTAATTAATGTAATTAAAGTTTGAAGGTCAGCAGCTCTAAATCATCTTTAATATTTCAGCTATGACGCAGATGAGATAAGCGTAAAGATGATTCATGTTAAAATAAACTAAAACAGTCACATGCTCATAAACACCATTTCCTTTTTTATTGCAATGATTCATCAAATGCAGTGAGAAAGAAATAATGTACAGTGTGTTCAGATCAGCTGAATGTACATTATCCCACTGCTAATACCACATAAATACATGGACATATTGATTTTTAAGGGAGGGTTTCAACCAAAGAATTATAATGTACTGCAGCATAATTCGCTGAAGGATTGAAATCTTTTGGTAAATATAGATGATACATATGTTTACATTCATTTTAACACCATCATCATGTATTTTCTTCTGTTACACGTCACTTCCTTACGGGCGTGTGCGCGCAGGTCTGGTCGAGCCCGAACCGTCTTTACTATATATGGGCAAAGCCGAGCCGCCCGCGCGCCGCCGTCTCTTCCGCGTTCAGCAATCAGCCGGTGACGGAAGCGCTTAGATCCGGACGGGACCGTTCAGCTGCGCTCGGACACACAGTCAGTTGTTCATTCATTCATTCATTCACCGGAGGAAATAAAGCCGACATGTCTTACGAGCTGAGTAAGTGCAGAGCCTTTGTCTGTCTGCGCACTGCGTGCGTGCGTGCGTATGTGTGTGTGTGTGTGTGTGTGTGTGTTATTGGCCTGTTTCTCTCTGCTTAATATCCATATACCATGTTTCTCCAACGAATACCATAGTAATTCTACTATTATGCATGTCCAGGAGCGTGTTGTTGTATCGGGAGGTTTTTGTGACGTGTCTGAGTTTAAAGTGTGTGTTTATCTCGAGCTGACTGCTCGTCTATAATCTAATTTTATATTTCTACCTGAAGTGTGTCAACTGTGATTGTGTGATTCGATCCAGACATTGATTTTTGTGTTTGAGCATCATGATCAGCCTGACACTGAGAGTCAACCAATGGCGCGTGTTTGGGGCGGGACTATCTATTTGGCCGACCAATGGCAGACGGGGTGTGTTTGAAACGGTCGTTATTTTTGCAGTTCTGACGGGCGTGATTCACACAACATTCTTTACCTGTTAACGGTCGCCCTCGATCTTCTTAGATCTGAATTTAAATGATTATAATCCATAAATGCTTTATTTAATACAGACCTAAGGTTGGTCTCTTTTAAAGAAGTGAAAGCATTTAAAAATATGAGGCGTAAAAACGTTATAGAAGTTTAAGTTTACTATAAAACAAATGTGCTGAGCTACTAAACATCTTTAATACAAAATGTCACAAAACAATTTTCTAATTTCACTGCCAGAACTCAAAAAAGAAATTCGTCTATCCAAATTTAAGTTTATATCACAAAAAATTGAGCCGCTAAATGTGTTTAAAGTACTGTTTCTATGGTAACACAACGTGCAATTTCAAAATCGTTTTCACAGAATGAATTTTGAGTGTTTAAGATTTCGAACAATACCTAATTTATGATGATTACCAAAGACTATAGAATAACACAAGACGTGTCACTCGTATTGTTTTGAATGGGAGAAAGTGTAACGCGCAATATGGCAGAATAAGTCCCGCCTTCTAAATAAGCGGCTGTTAGAAGCTCCGGTTTCTATAGAAACAGTCAGACAATTAAAGCTGAAGAGAGGCGCATTTAGATCTGCGCATGCGCATTAGCCTGATCCAGCCTAAAAAAAACTGGGTTTTCATGATTCGAGCGTTTGGAAACAAAATGTATTAAACAATTGTTGTCAGATTTCATTGGTTATTTCAAATATGAAATTTAATTGAAAGCTTGGCAAACAGCTTTGGAGAATTTTATGTTTCCCCATTCAAAGAGATAGGAGCTGCACTTGAATGCCCGAGAGGCGTTTCAAAGATGGCCGCCGAGTGAAATGACTTGTCTTAAAGGTGCCCTAGAACCAGTTTTAACAAGATGTAATATAAGTCTAAGGTGTCCCCTGAACGTGTCTGTGAAGTTTCAGCTCAAAATACCCCATAGATTCTTTTTAATTAATTTTTTTTAACTGCCTATTTTGAGCCATAATTATATATGCACCGATTCAGTGCGCAGCCCCTTTAAATCTTGCTCTCCCCCGCCCCCGAGCTCTGGACTGCCTTAACCAGCATAAACAAAGTTCACACAGCTAATATAACCCTCAAAATTGATCTTTACAAAGTGTTCGTCATTCATGCTGCATGCTTACATCGATTCCTGTGAGTATAGTATTTATTTGGATGTTTACATTTGATTCTGAATGAGTTTGAGGCTGTGCTCCGTGGCTAACGGGCTAAAGCTAACATTACACACTGTTGGAGAGATTTATAAAGAATGAAGTTGTGTTTATGAATTATACAGACTGCAAGTGTTTAAAAATGAAAATAGCGACGGCTCTTGTCTCCGTGAATACAGTAATAAACGATGGTAACTTTAACCACATTTAACAGTACATTAGCAACATGCTAACGAAACATTTGGAAAGACAATTCACAAATATCACTAAAAATATCATGATATCATGGATCATGTCAGTTATTATCGCTCCATCTGCCATTTTTCGCTATTGTTCTTGCTTGCTTACCTAGTCTGATGATTCAGCTGTGCACAGATCCAGACGTTAACTGGCTGCCCTTGTATAATGCCTTGAACATGGGCTGGCATATGCAAATATTGGGGGCGTACATATTAATGATCCCGACTGTTACGTAACAGTCGGTGTTATGTTGAGATTCGCCTGTTCTTCGGAGGTCTTTTAAACAAATGAGATTTATATAAGAAGGAGGAAACATTGGAGTTTGAAACTCACTGTATGTAATTTACAAGTACTGAACTCTTGTTATTCAACTATGCCAAGATAAATTCAATTTTTGATTTGACGGCACCTTTAAAGGGACTTTGTGATTACTGACATATGTGATAGGGCGGGAAAAAGGCATTAAAAAGCGCGGCAATTTGGGAAACTGACGGTTAACAGGCTTTGAGTAAAATTATTATTCTCTAACTTAAGAAAAAAGTGAATACATTTGTATTCCCAAAAATTATTCTTAATAATGTTATTGTCTTTGGGTTATTTTAAATATTTAAGCTGTAAAAGCATTACATTTGTTGCAACATTTTTTTTTTTATTTTTTTTTTTATATATATATTTATTATTTTATTGTAATGTTTGTGTTGTGTGTAGAAGGCCTGAGGGTACTAATAAAATAACCTGAACTTGAATTAGTGTACACTTTACAATCACGTCTCCTACTTTGGGTCATAATATCACTATCAAGTGTCCTAAAAAGAACGTTCTTTTGTGCCCGAATTGAGTTTTTTATGTCTTGTCGTTTTCCTTCAAGTTAACAAAATGGTTTCCTGCAAGTAAAGTCTCATATGATTATTGATGTTGTTAAACCACCACACTTGACGTAAAATTTGTTGTATAACACTAAAATAAGATGTTCGAGGAACTTTAAGTACTTTTCAAGAATTTGCTCTTAGAATTTATCTTGACAACTTTTTGTCTTTGGTCTCTTCCTGCAGAGCGCGTGTTTGCCAGCCTGCCACACATGGAAAGGGGCGTGGCCAAAGTCCTGGGCGGAGACCCCAAAGGGAACAACTTCCTGTACACCAATGGCAAGAGTGTGATAATCAGGAACATCGAGGTAAGACCAACTTCACAGCAGATATCGTCATATTTGTGGGTTCAGGAATGGAGCAATATGGCGACTCAAAAAAAAAAATTAACTACTTTTACAAAATGATGAATAAAGAATGGGCATCAGATGTGTTTTTATTACATTTCTGAATGTTCTATGGAATTGTTATATTCTATTTTAATTGAACAATCCTATCCTTGTATTTTGTACATGCAACTTAATTTTATGGTAAATGGGAAAAAATCATTAATTTCAACAAATTTACTGTCAATAGTAGACGCTGTATATATTGCGTCTGCCATATTTAAACTTAAACTTGAAGAAAGTTCTGGGTTTCCCACTCATAATTGTGACGCTGTGGTGACGTTCATGTGCATTCAACTCGTAAATACGATCTTGTGTGTTTTCTACAGAAAAATTCAGCAATAATTTTTAACCATCAACTCTATTCAATTTATAAAGGTGCTGTAGATTGAATCGTGATATATTCTGTTGTAATTGTACAACACTGTCGTATTTTGTACATGCGACTTAGCTAGTTTTATTGTTAGTGAAACAAAATAATAATTTAATTCATTTTAACAAATGTTTTTTCACTGAAATGCCACCAACTTAAAGAAAGTTCCAGGTTTCCCACTCGTAATTACAACATTGTGGTGATGCACGTGTGTTTAACTTGTAAATACGATCTTTTCGACACAATTTGAAAGCACCATTCTTTTTCTACAAACAATAAAGCAACATTTTTTAACTCTACATATATTGCTGATTTTCTTGTGGTAATCAACATCACGTCAGTGATGGGATACATGAAGCGTGTGCTGAATCCCTTTAACCCTCTGGTACTGTTTGGTCATTTTTGACCGAAAACATTTACGTTTAGTTTTTCTTTTTTTAGAATACTTCATCCGAATTATATGAAACTTGTTAAAAGGTTTTGACACTTGCTATGTGAACACAAAAATCACAGACAAGATAAGAAAGGTTAAATGGTCCTGAAAAAAATTGTCACATATTTGCGGTCAAAAATGGCTGCATTGGAAATGAATGGGAAACGAACTTCACCTAGTGGAAGCGTTTGGTACTGCACCCAAACAATCTTCTTTTTTGAGATATCAACCTCAAATTTGGAACAAAACTTGTTTAGATTTATGGCTTTGATTTTTCTCACAGTTTTAGAGTAAAACATGTTTTGGAAAATGTATATTTAACAAATTGAAAACAATTTTTTTTTTTTTTGCATTTTTTCATAACAATAAACATAAAATTCTATAACGTTTTTTATCTGCCAAGTGTCGTCTTTAAAAAGAGATCAAACTTCAGTCTGTTGCTCCAAACCTTTATGACAGTCTAAGTTGGAAAGTGAATAAATGGATTATAACTACTGCATAAATATAATTTAATAAATCCCCTAAAAATAAAAATCATATCTAAAATGTAGTACATTCATTTCATTGCAATAAATAAAAATAAAATCAGTAACTTGATCACCACTCGTGCAGCACCATTGGGTTAAAGTGATGATATTGTGTATTCTCAACTCCTAAAACTCTCTCCTGCAGAATCCAGCGATCGCAGACGTCTACACTGAACACCCGCATCAGGTTATCGTGGCGAAATACGCTCCCAGCGGATTCTACATCGCGTCAGGCGGTGAGTGCCGTCCCGTGTCAGATCCGTCTGAGTGTTTTTGCGGTTCCTGACTGTGTCCTCTTTCCCATCCAGATGTGTCGGGGAAAATCCGTATCTGGGACACGACACAGAAGGAGCATCTGCTGAAGTACGAGTACCAGCCGTTCGGAGGGAAGATCAAGGACATCTCCTGGACCGAAGACAGCAAGAGGATCGCTGTCGTGGGGGAGGGGCGAGAGAAGTGAGTGACGGGCACATGCCACGCCCCCAGCCAGACCCAAGCCAGCGCGCTGACGTTGTCCTTGTGTGTGTCCGTGCAGGTTTGGAGCGGTGTTCCTCTGGGATACGGGCTCATCTGTCGGAGAGATCGTGGGTCACAGCAAGATCATCAACACCGTCGACATCAAACAGACGCGGCCGTATCGTCTGGTCACGGGCAGCGACGACAACTGCACCACCTTCCTGGAGGGGCCGCCCTTCAAATTCAAGTGCACCATGAGTGTAAGTGACAAGTGTCGTGCATTCGTTTGTTCTTTCATCAGTGGTTTTCAGCCAGAAACACTTCCAAGATGGCTTAAGATGATTTAAAACGGCTAAAAATGAAGATGTGAGCTGTATCACGATCATGAACTTTTTGTGCTGATGTTTAACTGTCATATTTTATTTTATTTTATTTTATTTTATTTTATTCGTTTATTTAACAGGGACAATGCAGTATAACATTGCTACAGCCAGTGCTCCACATACAGGCTTCTAGCCAAAGGCTAATTTGCAGCCCCAGTCCCTGGTTGGGTTTTATTTTTATTTTTTTAACAACAGTTAACCCTCTGGAGTCTGAGGCTGATTTGTGGCCTGGAGAAGTTTTGACATGCCCTGACATTTGTGCTTTTTTCAGTTGTTCATAAACATATAAATGACAAAAGTGTCATTACACTGTATTCAGCACAAACTAGGCTACAATAATATGTGAGGAACATGTATGTACATGTTTGTGTTTTTGAAGGAATAACGTTTATGTGTGGTTATTGAAAAAACAAAAAACTTAAGTCACTGAAATAAGGCCAAAAAAAGTATATTAAATCTCTGACTTCTGGGTATTGGAGGTTGTAGACTAGAGTTTTTGCTTCAAAATTATGTAAAAATTATGCTGACTACTCTTTTATATAAAACAATAGAGAGATTTAAATTTTCTAAAACATCTTTGGTCAAGAAACACAGTATGCGTAGAGGCGTGAATCATCATGTATAATGGGTGATTCTCACCTGAGAAGACAAAAGAATCACATAATAATGACCTCAAATGACTTGCATAATAATGAGCTCTTTCAGTCAGGTAGGCTGTGAAAAAACCCTCTGTGATCATGATTCAAATCTCATCATGGTGTATATCAAACATAGAGAAAAAACAGCAATACTGTGAAATATTATTACAATTTAAAATAATGGTATTCTATTATATTCTTTAAAATATAATGTATTTCTGTGATGCAAAGTGTCTGAACAATTATGTTACCTCTATGGCATTTCATATAGGCTTTTAGCTTAAAAGCATGCACATATGGAGAAATATTGATGGATTCTCATATGTTTGTCAATTTTCTATACAGAGGAGTAATATTGATTCAGGATTTATTGTCATTACTATGAGCGCTGAATACTGTGTTTTCAATTCATACTTGCAGCCGGAGGGCGCTCTGTGCACTTTTAGTCCACAAATGCCAATGCTAAAGAAGAATAGGCAATCCAGGAACTAACTGAACTAACAGAGGCCAGAGATCACTAACTATGGCTATTCAAAACACTTTTCAAGACAATAAATACACGATTGAGACGATGAATGCATGTATTGACTGAATTTGCGTCTGAATAGCGCTGGCTCCGTGGGCGTGGCCACATTAGCGGATAATGAGCTGAATCATGGACTTCTGACATGGCTCTCTTTTCATACAGATTACATAAACACAATGTTTGTTTTCGATTTGACTTACACAATTTAAAACCTGACATTTCAATGTTTTTTTTAGACATACGTCTAATTTTTTCGTGATTAGTATTCACTAAGTTACAGTTTTCTGAGAACTATCAGATTGGAGTTTGTTCAGAGGGAGACGAGAGATCACGCTTCATGTTAGTTTTCTTTATTTTGCAAAAAGCACAACATTTTGTTTTTACTCTGAGTGTACACAAATAAAAGAAGATATTCCACAGATTAAAATGGTGTATAACTCTTAATTGTATGTGCAACATTGACGGAGTATTTTGAGTCTCTTTCACACTGGTAAGAAAAAAAACGCGGTGGTATCGCCGCCGATACCCTCAGACCTCAGAGTGTTAAACAATAACCACTAAACAAAAAATAAAAAAATATAACAATAATAAAAAAGCTGAGACTGTGCATGACCATCAGTGTTCACAAACCTGCTGTTGTTTGAACCACTGTTTAAAATTTCTTTGAAAAATGTTTAACTCTGTTTGCATTTTCAGTTGATCCAAAGCAGTGTACCTTGAACTGAACATATGGATTGTGCAAATTTTGTTTTCCTTTTTGGTATTGTGCAATTTTGATTAGTTGCACCTCTTGTAGCGATCCCCTCACTACTATGTTTTGATATGACTTGGCATATAATTTCTGGAGCAAGATTATGTACACATTTAAACACCATTTTAATAAGAGACAAATTTATAACATTTTCAAAACTAAGCAAACTATATTTTTGTAAAATATTACAATGATGCCATCTATTTGGTTTCTTGTCCAAATTTTTTAGTGTTTGTTTATATAGAGATCTAACAGGTTTGATAGTCAGTTGAGAAACCTGACTCCAGACAATCACGCAATAAGATAAATGTGAGAAGACCATTGCATGCATGTGTAATGTAGCTGCTTTTAGAGATATATGTGATCAAATCATATACAAAAACTTGTTTGTGTCACTTACTGTGCCAGCTTAATTTTTTTTTTTTTTTTTTGAACAACAAATTTATCAAAAATTATCACAAATGTTTCAGCAACATTTAAAATTGTCCATTATAACTAGATAAAATAAAGGAAGAAGAAATGAAACTACTAATAATAGTCCCAAAAAAAAAAAACAACAACAAAAAAACCCCAGCAATAACATTTTTGTCTGTATACTCTCAATGTCCATCAATTCCACAAAGAAGTCACCATCTAAACTCTCCAAAAAGTCATAGAACACTGGACCAAAAGGTGTAAAGTTTGTTTTTCAGAAAATAAGTCATCTTTTCTGAAGCAAGGATTGAGACACACCAGGACTTTCATTTTTTTTTTTTTCCACGTACATGCTTTTACATGTTTAGCTTCTAGCAGACAGAGATTTAACAATAATCTTTCATGTTTGGTGACTTTAAAAAGGGCAGTTCTTTTACCAGTGATTTGGCTTATGATATTAAATATTTTAACCCAAAAGCAATTCACTTTATTCCACTGCATGTGTGAATGCACTAAAGTTCATACATTTATAACACATATCAGGAATATTTGGGTTGAAATGATGTAGTTTAACTGGAGTAATATATTGTCTACTTAACCATTTAATACGGTGTTTTACTTTAAATCATATATAATATAATGATTAAAAATTGTAATGAAATCAGTCCTTATGATTTATGTCAATGCTGTGAAAATGAATGTTTAATAATTTATTTAAATATAATATAATGCAGTCTAATTAAAGCTCTTCATTGCATATGAAGGAAGACCTTTGAATTCCTTTCTGTACTTCTGAAACTGTTTTTAAATCTTTACTAGTCGTGGATATGTATGGCATTGTTTTAAAAGCTTAAAATTCTCTTATTTGAATTTCACGTTTATTGTAGTTATCTCTGATAACTGTGATTTAGAATACATAACCAATAATCTTTGAATCAATAAATGCATCAGGCCTAACCGTATTTCTTACGAGAGACTTTTGGTTGTGGAAAGTCATGGAAACTAATAAAATCCTAAAGTCAGGATCTGGATGTGTTTATGAAGGACGGGCCGCTCCTATCCTGACCGATCACTATCTGTTCATACCGTCACAGATCTCATTTCCTCCGGCTGCGTCACGTTCGGATTGTTGAATAAAAAAAGTGTTGAGTCGGCATGAAAGGGAAGTTGTGCTCGTCTTTTCTTCTCTATTGTGTCGTATATCCGAGTGAAACTGCTTCTCAAACAAGAACAAATGTAGGGCGGGGCTTGATTTTGTCTGTGCAGAATTGATTGGATGTTTGGAAGGTTGTGGTTTGCTATTGGTGGATCTCATGTGAGTGACAGGTTGCACATCTGTCGCTGTGAGAGGGAGGGGAAGTTATTCTAATGTTTGTTTCTGTTTGCAGGATCACAGTCGCTTCGTGAACTGTGTGCGCTTTTCTCCTGACGGGAATCGTTACGCATCGGCTGGTGCCGACGGACAGGTGAGACGTGACGGACACAAACGTCATTCAGCAGGATGAACACGGGTTTATTTCGCATTGTTCACTCTTGTTTCTTCCTCCTGTCCAGATCTTCCTGTACGATGGGAAGAGCGGAGAGAAGCTGGGCACTCTGGGAGGAGAGAAGGCTCATGACGGAGGCATTTACGCTGTGAGTGTCGGTCAGTGTGACACGTGATGATGATGATGATGATGATGATGAAGATGCTGATGATTCCTCTTCCTCAGGTCAGCTGGAGTGCCGACAGCACGCAGCTGATCTCGGCGTCAGGTGATAAGACGGTTAAGCTGTGGGATGTGGGCAGCGGGACGGCGGTCACGACCTTTAACCTGGGCTCAGATGTGCTGGACCAGCAGCTGGGCTGCTTGTGGCAGAAGAATCACCTGCTCAGTGTTTCTCTGTCTGGATTCATCAACTACCTGGACAAGAACAACCCCGACCGGCCGCTGCGCACCATCAAGGTGAGACGCTCGTCTGCTTCAGAGGAAGATGAGAAATTTAGCTTTGGCAAAAGTTTTATGTAATATGTATATATATATATATATATATATAATTAAAGAATGAAAATAATTTCAAAATAATAATTCTGTTTTTAGTGTTAGTTAACTGTAATAACCCTGGTGATGTAGTGGTTGTTGTGTGTTTGTTTCAGGGTCACACCAAATCCATCCAGTGTCTGACGGTTCATAATGCGGACGGACGATTGAACATCTATTCAGGCAGTCATGATGGACACATTAATATCCTTCAATCAGCTTCATTTCTCTAGTGTTTATACAGTGTAGACGGTTTCAAAGCAGCTATAAACGGGAAAATGACAGAATCAGTTTCAGCTGTAAAGATAATATTATTCTGATCCGTGTTGATCCGGTGTCTGTCCTTGACGCGCGTCTGCACATTACTGGGACTCTGAGAGCGGAGAGAACGATGAGATTCTGGGGAAAGGACACTCTAACCTGGTGTCCAAGATGACGGTGGACGACGCGGGCCGTCTGGTGACCTGCAGCATGGACGACACCGTCCGCTACACCGACCTGAGCAAGAGAGAGTACAGGTGAGCACACGGCTGTCAATCACACACACAACCTGTCAGAATAAATGCTTTAAAGTTTAAAAATTAAGATTAAATATTAGTATTGAAATTAACCCCCCCCCCCCCCCAATATTTCAACATGAAAATCACAGTAGATCAAATGAAAAATATGTAGAATTCACTCACTCAATAAAAAAGCGAATCGCTGCCGCCTACTGGCGGTTTCAATATTTAACATAATTTCTTTCTTTATAGAATCACTCAGTTATGTTAGAATTTCATGAATGATTATACATAAATTTCATAAAGTTCTGATAGATAGATAGATAGATAGATAGATAGATAGATAGATAGATAGATAGATAGATAAATAGATAGATAGATAGATAGATAGATAAATAGATAGATAGATAGATAGATAGATAGATAAATGATCCAATAACGCGACACATAAAACAGATTATTATTTTTAATTTAAAAAAAATACCCCCCCCCGACTGTTAAATAAAACTATTTTTATTAAATGCTCAATTTCTTTACAGTTAAGTTACAATATTACAATACATTTCATATTTTGTTTAATGTGTTATTTAATAATTATCAAATTATTATTATTATTTATATTTGGTCAAATACAGTGGGAATGTGCAAACTCAAGTGAGAGAGATTTGGTTTCTGAAAGAGGTTTGTGTTCATTCAAGAGTAAAACCACATTTAAAAAGGATCATTCAACCCTAATATAAGCCGTTTCCACCACATTAAAAAATATGAAACTTTCTCATAATAATGACTTATTATATTTTTAAAATCTATTTCTCGTAATTACATAGTACTTATATCATAAAAATGAGAAACGTTCTTATAATAATGAGTTAGTCATAAAATTATTACTAGAATTTTTCTCATTATTATTATTATTATTAACTTACAGAATCATTAATTTTACTGTGTGGCAGAAACAGCCTCTGTACTGAAAGGAAAGTTTGCGCTCAAAATCAAATGTCTTCAGGAGTAAAAATCAAATACAATGTTGTTTTTCTCTCTGTGTGTGTGTCTGTGTGTGTGTGTGTGTGTGTGTGTGTGTGTGTGTGTGTGTGTGTGTGTGTGTGTGTGTGTGTGTGTGTGTGTGTGTGTGTGTGTGTGTGTTAGTGCCTCTGATATGATCAAAATGGACGTGCAGCCAAAGTGTGTGAGTGTCGGTCCAGGAGGCCTCGCCGTCACCGTGTGTATTGGACAGGTACAGAAACACACACACACACACACACACACACACACACACACACACACACACACACACGATATGTTAGGTGAGTTTGTGCTTAAAACAAGAACAAATATCTGCTAATGGGTTCAGAATAATCTTGAATGAAGTTAATTGTGTGTCATCACACACACACACACACACACACACACACACACACACACACACACACACACACACACACACACACACACACACACACACAGATCATGTGAGTCTGCAGCAGTAATGAAGGTTTGTCTGTGCAGCTGGTCCTGCTGAAGGACAAGAAGAAGCTCTTCACGCTGGACTCTCTGGGATACGAGCCTGAAGCTGCAGCCGTTCATCCTGGAGGCGGGACTGTGGCTGTGGGCGGAGCTGTAAGTCACCAATCACTGACAGGCTTCTGACTATAAACATGATAACTGTAGCCTGTTCCAGTCAGCTTTTGAAGATGAGATGAATCAGTGAGCGGTTCTTCCTCAGACGTGTGATGAAGATGATGATGATGTGTTTGCAGGACGGGAAGGTGCGTCTGTACTCGGTTCAGGGAAACACCCTGAAGGATGATGGGAAGGTGCTGGACGTCCAGGGACCCGTGACGGACATGTCCTACTCGAATGATGGAGCGTTCCTGGCGGTAACGGACGAGAAGAAGGTCGTCACCGTGTTCACCGTCGCTGACGGATACGCGGTACTTTCACTTCACGCTCAAACACACAACGGTAATGAACGAATCTCCAGACGAACCGTGTCACTGAGTGAACGCTTGTGTTTCAGGAGAAGAACGAGTTCTACGGTCATCACGCGAAGGTGGTCTGTTTGTCCTGGTCACCTGATAACGAGCACTTTGCCACCGGCGGGATGGACATGATGGTTTACGTGTGGACGGTCAGCAATCCCGACAAGAGGATCAAACTCCCAGGTAACGAGAGTGAGAGTTTCTCACCCGCGCCGCTGCTGCTCCAGCTTTACTGAGATCAACTGTGTGTGTGTGTGTGTGTGTGTGTGTGTGTGTGTTTGCAGACACCCATCGGTTACATCACGTCAGCGGTCTGGCCTGGCTCGACGCCAACACGCTCGTCACGACGTCTCACGACGCCTGCGTCAAACAGTGGACTCTGAAGATCTAAGCGCTGGCTCTCGGGATCAACAGGAACAGAGACGGCCGTCTCGCTCTCGCTGTCTTTCTGTCGCTCTTCCTCTCTTCTTCTGTCTGTTGATCACTGCTGCTCTCGGTTTGGTCTCGTTTCTCCAGCAGGTCAGGGTGGAAGCCCGTTTACACCACAGAATCATGCTTTTGGAAATCAGAGTTATGACTCAAAAAGATGAAATTATAATATACTTAGTAGAAATTGATATTAAGTTGAAATTGGCTTAAAAGTCATAATTATGACATAATTAGTATGTCAAAATTCTGACTTATGACACAATTGATTTTAAGTCAAATCTACATACTAAGATGAAATTGACTTAAAAAGTCATAATTTTGACCTACATTGAAATATGATACACCAACTTGAAATTATGTAGAAATCGACTGTCGAAATTGACAACTGATATTAAGTCGAAATTGATTTAAAAAAGGTCCTAATTATGACGTGTAGTATCAAAATTATGTCCTTTTTATGTCATAATTATGACTTTCAAGTCAAAATTCACATACTAAGTCGAAGTTGACAATGTTGAAATTATGGCATTTGACATACTAAGACGAAACTGATATTAAGTCAAAATTGGCTTAAAAAGACATAATTATGACTGTCAATTTCAACTTAAAAAGTCAGGTATGTATGACACAAATTGAAATTGATACACTAATTGGATATTGAGTCGAAATTGGCTTAAAAGTGCATAATTATGACTTAGCATATCAATTCTGATTTGTTATAATTTACCTTTTAAGTCTAAATTGACATACTAAAACAAAATTGGCTTAAGCTGAAATTATGTCGAAATTGACAGTCTAAATTGACATACTAAGACGAAACTGATGTTGTTAAAATAGACTTAAAATGTCTAAAAATGATCACCCATACAGTGTCAAAATTTTGACCTTTTTATGTCATAATTATGGCTTTTAAGTCAAAATTGACAATTGAAACTGACATACTAAGTAGAAATTTACATAAAAAGTCAAAATTGACAGACTGAATTTCAGCTCAAATTGTGACATAATTGAAATTGACATACTAAGAAGTTTATGTAAAAGGGTGAAATTGACTTGGCCATAATTATGATGAAATTATGATACTAACTTGAAATTTACATAATGGAAATTGACAAGTTGTCCTAATTATGTCATTTAAATCTTATAATTATGAGTTGTAGTGTCATGATTATGATTTATCATGATTATTGTTCTGATGTGGTGTAAACGGGCTTCCGTAGGTCAGAAGCTCTCGCAGGAAATGAACAGCAATAGAATGACGTATCGCCGCACAGACAGACAGACATCAGGCACTTGACCTTCCAGAACAAAACATGTGACCAGAATCTCTGTCATGTGACATTCCAGAAGCAGGGGTCAGAGTTCACGAGTGTTCCTGACCCCTGATGTGGCCGTGAGAAGAGGACGTTAGGGAGCAATAATCAAACCAATAGCAGGTCGTGAGTGTGTGTGTGTGTGTGTGTGTGTGTGTGTGTGTGTGTGTGTGTGTGTGTGTGTGTGTGAGACAGTGTTTCGCTCTCTTCTAACCCTCCCCTGATGTTTATTTACTGTGTTCTGACTGGATGTCTCTGGTTCATTTTTCATTGGGTGGATGTGATTCATAATTATATTAATAATGATAATAAAACACTTTTTATGCACTTTCTCTTGTCCAGTTTGTGTCTTAAACTGATTCACACACACACACACACACACACACACACACACACACACACACACACACACACACACACACAACAAGTGCAGGTCATGTTTCACCACAAAAAACACTGAGGAAAATATGTATTTTTGTCAGAACAAATATCCAAAAATTCTTAAATCGAGATTTACTGGAGAAGCAAAATTGAATGTATCAGAATGAAGTGAGTTTGTGCTTAAAATAAGAAATATCTGACAGTTGAGTCAGGAAAAAAAAAAAAATTTAAAGTGTAAATGATTTTTTCTTACCCCAGATTTTTTAACACAATTTATTAGTATTATTTGCATTGCTATTTGTATTAATTATTCCAGTACAAACACTCAATAGGGCTCAGCGTGACGCAGAACTAAAGAGAGGGTTGTGGGTTGAAACACACTGACAGGAGTAATTACATGATCAGAATAAATGAGTATTGACTATAATCAAACTGGATAAACTCTAGCAACAGTGATGAACTTCACAACAGCAGCTTGAGTGTTGCTGATGATCAAACTCCTGGAGTAGTTCAGATAAAATAAGATAAAGTAATTCTAAATGAAGTTAAAGTTTGCTTCTGTAAAACTAATTTGTCAAAAATCCCAATTTAAGGTACCAGATCTTAAGGCATGAGATTATTCCTGTTCTGTCACGAAACTCTAGATGGCGCAGGTCTCTGGATCTTTAACTCATTTGGTAGCGATCACATCATTATCTTCACAGCACAGCTGATTGGTTGCTGTTGCATCTGCGGCCAATGAGCTGCGGCTCAACATCCAAATATTCAAATGGGTCGTGTTGCTGTTAGCAGTCTTCAGAAAACATCTGAAATAACATCTAAGATAAGTGCTCACTCTTTTTAGACGTTCACTGATGTGATTTACAGTCAACTTCACACCTTTTTAATGCTTTGTATTTGTATATTTTGAGGGGGTGGGGGTTGTTTATTTGTTTTGCTTTCCATATTTAAGTTTTGGGTTCATTTCAAGCACTCATTTGTTCTCGTGTGTGTGGATAAAGCAACAGAAACTCCTAATATACCAACATCAAGTACCATGAAGAATCTCATTGTTTTAAAACAGCTTTAATTTTAGTGTGATGTTATTATGACCCTGAAAAATGAGTATTTAGCTTTGTATTTTGCTCTTGGTGGTTTGCTTTCTCTTGTCGCGATCTCTCTTACCTCGTATCTAGCACGATATTTTATTTTAGATAATTTCCCATTGTTGTAATTTCATTTTTTTAATTTCTTTTTGTTTTAGTATTTGATTTTGTGTGTGAGTGTGTATGTGTGTGTTTATATAAGATGCCTGTTTTTGTTTTTATTGTGACTTTTTAACATTCTGTCAAGGGTCTACAGATGAAAAATAGCCTTTTTGACTAATTCTGCCACATTTACAGCCGTGTCTTTTATTGTGCATTGCCCCTGTAAACAAATACACTAAAGTAAATGTAATGATGGGACAGTGCATGCAGTATAATGTACAGATGAGACCAAAGACGTCACCAAAAAACCTCTCCAAAGCGTTCGTTGTGGTTAAAGTTGACTTTATTTCATAATTCATTTCATCATAAACACAGAGGCCAAATGAAATGTGTGGTTGAGTGCAGTACAACAGCCACAGTCACAATGTGCTTTAAAGATTGACATTAAAATCATGCATTAGAAACAGATATGCTTATAGTTATAGCCATATAGATC
Organism: Megalobrama amblycephala; assembly: GCF_018812025.1. NCBI lineage: Eukaryota > Metazoa > Chordata > Actinopteri > Cypriniformes > Xenocyprididae > Megalobrama > Megalobrama amblycephala. Next base: position 25,643,531 of record NC_063047.1, read on the forward strand.
TAATAATGAGAAAACTGAAGAAGATCCTGTGATGGCAGCATGATTCTGGGATTTTACTTGTAGGCCATGTACATTGCACAGTCACTGTTGCCCTCATTCAGATTTTTCTTGATAAAGTTGACACCAGCTCCTGGATACTCTTTCCAGGCGTCACTGTTGATCAGCAGAACCATGGCCTGGATCGATTGACCTTCATCTTTCCTGTACCATAGGTAGACAGCTTTTCCATTGGTTCCTTCATTGAGATCAACACTGAGCTTTTTATAGCCTTCGTTCTGAAGCTTTGATTCGTCCTCGTGGGAGGTGGATACGTTGAGATCAGTGAGAGCCTTGCTTTTATGGGTTGTGCGGCGATACCAGAGGAAGACGAGGTTTTTTCCTTTAGCGTTTCGATTGGTGTCTTCACAGACACGAGTGTAGCCCTCCTCAAACATCTGACTGTCAGAAGAGAAGTCAACAGTTCCTGCGATCTCCTGTATGTAGCTGGTCTTCTCTCTCTTCACCCACAGGTAGATGATGGTTTTTGATGCATTACGGTTCAGATCACAGCCCAGTCTCTCCCAGCCATCTTTTATAAGAGGAGGTTCTTCTTTGGCGGCCTTGGTTACCTTGAGGTCCACAATAGGCATGTCATATTCAGTGCTGCCGTACAAGTACCAGAGGAAGATGTGATCTGCATTAGAAACTCCTGCATTCAGATCCTTCTCGACTTGCTCATACCCAGCATCAGCCAGACCAGATTTCATCTGTTCATTGAAAGAGAACTCGATCCTGGTCACAGGTCTTTTGCCAGACTCTTTCTTGTACCAAAGAAGGACCTCGTTTCCACCAGCAGCTTCATTGAGGTTAACATTGATGAACTGATAATCTTGAGATGAGAGATCTTCCGATTCTTTCTTAGTGGTGGAGATATCAAGCTTGGTTATTGGGTGTGCTTTTGCCATTTTGTTTTCTTCCATATTTGTGGCGCTGAAGAAAAAACAAACACAAAATCTATAGTTAATTATTGCTTTTGTAATATGATTAGGAATTTATATCAATTCTGTAGTTATCATTTTATTTATAAGTCTGACGTGCATATAATTGTATTTCTTGGCTCACCAATCTCTTTTATGAGATAACATGTTTTTAGATATAATGATGCACTTCAAATATATTAATGCAATGGCAGTTTTTATTTTTTATTTTTTATTTTTTTTTTTACAAATTTAAATTTATTATACGTTCATACTTAGTAATATAATTGTTTAAATTATAATTATTATATTTGTATAATTCTAATTGTTAAACGGTTTTTCTCACCAGAAGATGTTGTAGAAGATACTGCTGTTTCACTGACGAGAGCAGAAGAGATCTTTGAAGAACCTTCACAGGGCTCTCGCTTATATAGTCCTCTCAGCTGCTCCACCCAACACAAACCGGTTAGTTGTTCAGTCATTAAAATATAGGGTAAATGCACCCATTAAGCCCACGTACCCTTTAAACCCACTTTCAACTTTGAATTCAAATGAAAAAGGAGAAAATCATATTTTATGCTGCTCATTATTTGAACAAATCCAGTGATGTGTTTCTTCCCTGACATTTTTATTGTATACCTATGACATTTGTGAATGTTGAGTTAGCCCCACTCATGTTCATGCTGTCTCACAAAGATACCCAAAAACTTTGGTCTTTCAGATCCTTCAGAAATCAACACATTTCTGAAATTTTCAGCCATTTTTTTTTTTTTTTGGCAAGCAAGTAATGTCAAATAAGAGATAAATGAATTGTGAATGAACAAATAGTACTTTAACATTTTATATCATTTTCCTTTAGATGGAAAGAAGTTAATCTCAAGGTCAAACCATTAGCCTTACTGAAAGATAGACTGCCAAAGAATTAAGCATGTGAACTACAAACACTAAATGTTTTGTGATTCATTTTACATTCATTTACAAACAAATACATCAAATTGTTTTGTAGAGCAAATTATTTTCATAAATGTACTTTTTTTTTAATAAAGATGGGCTTATATGGTACAGCGCCACAAAACACACGCAAACTAGAGCTGAACTCGAATGAAAAACACACACTGAAAATTACTATGATGCTTAGTCTACATTATATTCAAGCTCCATGCATATCTTACATTTTTAAGGGAAAACATTGTCTTTTTTCTCCATTACTCACTGTGGAACCATTTAAGCCAACTTTATGTGTTTCAAAGAGGAATCCATCTGATTACAAACTGATCAATTTTCTAAATGAAAGTGTTTAATGATAACAAATATTTGTGTGCTTTTACCTTATCTTACCTACTACCTTAATTTACAACTATACTTAGACATTAATAGTGTGGTAGTACTCGAGACCAGTCTTAAGACCATTTTTTTGAAGGTCTTGGTCTCACTAAAAGGACTCGCTAAATTGCTGTTTCATTGTCTGATTTCTTTTGTTTTAGATTTTGATGTTGATATTGCTATTTACCTGTTTCAATGTTTTTATTTGTTTGCTTTTAAGTTATGGCCATATGTGCTTGAATGCTTGAATGATTATGAAACTAAGGAACTGCAATACTTCCTTTGTTTGTTATAAGATAATATGACTAAGCAACAGTTGTGAAAGTTTTTGAGTTTGATGATTGTAACCAACCACAAAAGTTAACAATAAGTATGAAGAGAGCATGTTGCAACCTAAAGCGGAGGTGAGCCAGGCGAAGACTTCGGTGAAGAAGAGGAAGAGTGCTAGAAGACGACAGCGTAGGCAACAAAGGAAGGACATCCGGCTTAGTAAGCAAGAGATACAGATACTGATATGCCTACAGCAGGAAGATTGGATCAAAGACATTGATCAATTGATGAGTAATATGAAGTTGGAATGTCCCAATAATTAGTATAAGAGTCTGAGCAGTAAAAGGCCTCCTCAGATGCTGCCTGCATTAAGCGTAGAAGGACACCTGATACCCTAACGAGGGGCGCTTAACAGCATCTCCAATATTGCTGGGCAAATCTAGGTTATAGAGCTTTTTAGCTTAAGCTGATTTAAGTTTTATTTTGCATTAACTGCTTTGTATTGTAATCAATAAAAGAGATATTTTATTGTTACTTTGCCTTCTGTGAGACTTTACTTATTATAACTACAATCTGAGCCTCGACAAAGAACAACCACAAGGTAGTCTTCTGCGTCATTCCTGAAGGACTTCAACCTGCCGGCGGATGAGTATCTCATGGTTTAGACTAGATTTGACTTTCCTTACCCTACCTGAATAATCCTAGGGTTAAAAGGTGTACTATAAATGGTCACACCGAATAACATGGCGCCCAACGTGAGTGGCTTGAGGTTTGAGTTTTAAGTTGAAAGTGTAGAAACCACATTGAAGAGCTGTCTGTAAGACCCACGTAGACCAATCCAGAAGGATTTGGTTAGATACTAGTCGAGAGAGAGATAGTATGTTCCAGTCCAGAGAAAAGACTGAAGGGCCAGGAAACGGGATCGCTACCCGTGAGACCTAGAGAGGGGTCTAGAGGGGCTATTGAGTTGAGAAACCTGTAGTAGAGGACGCCCTAGTATGGCAGGTAAAAAAGCCCAGAGAAAATCCAGTAATATCTTAATTCAAGCCTAAACCTGGGGAGACCACTGGGTGAAAGCATGGGAGAAAAAGGCCTTAAGGGCAGAGACCTCAGTTCAGGAGATAGAGCCAGGTCAGATACTTTTATGGTTACCAAGCCGAGATGGATTGCAAAAGGTAATTTCCAGGAATCTGAAGTTGCTTTAGTAGTCATACAGTGGGCCATAGAGTTAGGAAGTCACTATGGACAGGAAGTGGCTATTCAATGCAAAAGCTCAGAGTCAGAGGGCATTATGAGCACAGTGCGTAGAAAAACCATGGGGAAAACAAAGCTGTATACTATGAGTGGAAAAAAATGAAAGAAATCTCAGGGTGAAGTTCCAAATATGGAGAAAGTTAGGATTTACCGGGAAGCAATGACAGACTTTCAAAATGCAAGTGAAATCCTTCTTACTTTACCACAAGAGGAGGAAGATAGAGATAGTGTTATAACCATAGCAGAACCGCACTTACCTAGGCCTGCAGTCACAGAAATACAGAAATACATCTCTTAAAGAGATAGAGAATATGAGAATGCGATTAGGTCCTCAGCAAACAGGAACTGTAAGAATTTGTAGAGGTTCTCCAAAATGGAATAGTGTGGCACATGTAGTATTAACTGATAGTAGTACACAGACACGCACAGAAGAACAATCTGGAGAAGAGACTAGATTGTAAATAAAAAATGTAATTAGAGAAGCTAACGGCAGAGGTGATAAAGAAATACATATGTCCCCAGTAGTGACAGAACAATGTCTAGAGGGACTCGTAGCTGGAATAATAGAAATGTCCCAAGAAATTCAAATGACTATAAATCTCCTCGTTAAAGAGAGAGATCAAGATAAAATAAAAACTCTTATTAAACAGCAAAAAGAGAGGTATGAAGTACAGCCAAGGCTAGCAGAAACCATAAGTAAGATGAAACCTACTGCACCTTGGGAAGACAATCTTGAACCCCAAGAGACAGGAGATCAAGGGTCACAAGAATGGCTGTCAGATTCTATTGAGCAAGACACAACAGAAGAGCGTGACAGTCAAAGTAGTGAGTCATCAGATAACAATCTTAGAGAAGTAAGGTTAAGTAATAAGAGGGCAGGAGAGCTTGAGCTCAGGAGGGTGTAACATCAGATAAAGAACGATTGGCCTGAAGTAAATATCAAAGGAATAAAATACAAAAACCCACACCATCCACACCAATTCCAGTACACAGAACAGATCCTAGACATTTCACATTTAATTCCTCAAAAGAGCCAAATGAAGAGCAAGTAGACTACCAGGCAAAATGATTAGAATGAAGTTGAACAGAAGCAGTTAAACAGCAGGTAGGAAAAATAAAACAGGGCGAAGACCGTAGCAGTTATGCAAACCGCATTATGAAAGCAGCGGAAGCTGCAAGACTTGATGAACACTCAACTACACGGTTAGTCCACACTTGTACTGGCCATGCAATTACAGCCGAGGCCTTAGAAAAGTCCTGACAACTCACAGGTACAGAGGATAAGTATGCCCAATGGAAAAAGGATTTGATAGAAGCCCAAAAAGATGGGCTGCCAATTTTGAGTATGTGGCTTTCGATAGAAGCAGACGTCCCTCGTGAAGATAAAACCAGATTGTTACGAGAAGTGGGCAGAAGTTTACCTGGAGGACATGTGTTGGTTACAAAAATAATAGAAAATATTTGACATTGAATATGTTTTTTTTTATAACGTATTTTACATTATATATATTATTTTTGTCTGACGATCGATCACTGATCACTTGATTACATTTGCCTTGGGAAGCGTTCACCTGAGGGGGGAGGGGCGCGCTGCTCAAACAATACACAGACTGATGGTGAAGAATCTGTTTAATTTACATTTATTTCTCCCCTCATCAGCTGGTGAGGGTACTACAGACACACTTTAGCCACAATACTGAATAATGCTAGTAATAAAGAAATCCAAAATACGTTTGCAGTATATGACCTTACTACACAGCACCTAAAGACCAAAAAAGTAAGGCCTCAGAATAAATGAAGAACAGAACAGGGAGTGTATACAGGTTATCGTAGAGAATAATGTGATTAGTCTGGTGCAACTTCACAACCAACAAGGTGCATGGAGTGGTAAATATATAGTGTAAGAAAGAAAGAAAACCAGCAACACTTGTGGCATGAAGGGGTCAAGGATAAAAATAAAAAACTGTAAGGCTGGAGCTAGGTAACAACTTTATTTTGCCAACACGTTTCGGCACACAGGCCTTCATCAGGGCTAAAAGGTTTCAGGTGTGTATAGGTTCCTTTAAATACAAACAGAAACAGAATTCAAACTTGCAATGAACCAATGAAAAAAATTACATAAAAAACATCAACCAATTACAAAGCTTATAATAAATAATTGTGTATCAACCAATAATCATCAAGGGAGGAAAAAAAAAATTGATAATAATAATGAAAATAAAAATGAAGATAAAAACAAAACCATATACAGAGTGTACACCTCAGAATATATCAGAGTATAAAAATATTTTTATAAAAAATCTTTTAAGACCAATTCCTCATTAATCCCAGTAGGGAACAAACTTTTTAAATAAAAAATCCAAAAAGCCTCCCTTCTTTTTCTAATCAAGTTAATGTTACCTCCTCTTAGTGGAATGTTTATATGCTCAATGCCAAAGTATAGAAAGGAAGACATCGGGTGATTACATTCTTTAAAATGTTTTCCTACTGGTTTTGTTATATCACCTCTTTTGATGGAACTCCTGTGTTCTGTAATACGATCCCTTAAAGGTCCCGTTCTTCGTGATCCCATGTTTCAAACTTTAGTTAGTGTGTAATGTTGTTGTTAGAGTATAAATAAAATCTGTAAAATTTTAAAGCTCAAAGTTCAATGCCAAGCGAGATATTTTATTTAACAGACGTCGCCTACATCGAACGGCCAGTTTGGACTACATCCCTCTACTTCCTTCTTTAATGACGTCACTAAAACAGTTTTTTGACTAACCTCCGCCCACAGGAATACACAAGAGTTGCGTTTGTAGAGTGTGTTTGTCGCCATGTCGTCGAAACGCTGTTATTTTCATCCCACAGTCCAATCACCGGGTCTGATTCCGGCTCAAATTGATAGGGTAAAATTAAAGACATGTTTACAATAACACTGAGCGCGTGCATCTCCACGTTATGGTAAGAGGCGTGACCTTTCCGGGCAAGGAGCGCTAAACTGCTGTCGAATCACAACACAGGAACCGCTGGCACAATCAGAACTCGTTACGTATTTCTGAAGGAGGGACTTCATAGAACAAGGAAGTCATCAGCCCGTTTTTATGACAGTGGAAACAGCGGTATACAGATAAGTAAATTATGTGAAAAATACTGTGTTTTTTTACACGCGAAACATGAACACATGTTATATTGCACACTATAAACACAATCAAAGCTTCAAAAAAACACGAAAAACGGGACCTTTAAACGCCGTGATGTTTCTCCAACATATACTTTCTGGCAAGGGCACTTAATTAAATATATAACATTTTTAGTGTTACATGTGATGAAACTTTTAATATGTATATTCTTTTTGTAGACAGGGTGTTCAAAACATTTAATGTTCCTGGTATACTGGCAGTTAATACAATTACCACATTTAAAATTTCCCAAAGGAACTTTTCCTGTAAGGGTCTTAATTGTAGGTTTATTTGGGGAACAAGCCCTAACTAATTTATCCTTAATATTTCTGGCTCTTTTGTGAGCAATAAGTGGAGGATTTTGGAATGTACCTTTTAGGGAAGGATCATCTTGTAAAATATGCCAATATTTATTCACCACCTTGTTGATATTAAAGGTTTTTGGAGCATAGGTAGTACAGTATATAATACCTGACCTTGAAGATGTCTTCTTACCTTTGTTAGAGTTTAGGCAATCTTCACGATTTTTAACATGTACTTTTTCTTCGGCTTGTAAGAGCCACTTTTCATTGTAACCTCTCTCTTTACATTTTGATAACATTTTACACTTTTTTATTTCGTAGTCCTCACTATTTTCACAAATTCGTTTTATTCTTGTGAGTTGACTTATTGGTAAACTTCTTTTTAAAGAGTTAGGATGGAAACTTTGACCATGTAACAATGTGTTCCTGTCTGTTGGTTTTGTATATAAGGATGAAACAAGATTTTTCCCTCTTCTTTCAACGAGTATATCCAAAAAAATTATTTTTTCCATGTTAGAAGTCAAAGAAAATTTTAAACCACCAAAATTCATATTCAAAAATTGTAAAAATTCATGGAGAACGGCAACTTGTCCTTTCCAGAGCATAAACACATTGTCAATATATCTTTTCCAAGAAACAATATGTGGTAAAAAATGGTTGTTCTTTTCATATAAAACACTTTCTTCAAGTGAACCAACAAAAAGGCAAGCAAAACTGGGTGCCCATTGCTGTGCCTGAAATTTGGAGATATGGGATATCATCAAAAAATAAATAATTCCTTTTCAAGACAAAATAAGCCAATTCAATCAAAAAAGATGTAGATGGAATTTGAATTGCTCTTTTATTAAGAAAATATTCTAAAGCTTCAAGTCCTTTTTTATGGTCAATATTGGTATATAGGGACTCAATATCCAGGGTACACATGATTATATCTGATTCAAGTTGTGAGAGATCTTTTAGATATACCAAGAACTCAGAACTGTCTTTAATATATGATTTTAGATTGGGGACAAGATCTTTTATATGGTAATCTACATAACTGGAAATTCTGTCTGTAAGATTACCTATACCAGAGACAATCGGTCTACTTGGTGGATTTTTTAAGCTTTTGTGAATTTTTGGAAGAACATACAAAAAAGCTTTTGTGATTGTGATTCCTTTAATGAGATATCACCATTATGTACAGCATTATCAAGAATTGACCTTAATTCATCATGAAACTTTTTTGTTGGATCACATGTTAATTTCTTATAAAAACTTAAATTATTCAATTGTCTATATACTTCAGATTTATAATCCATTTTATCTATTATTACAATGGCCCCACCCTTATCAGCAGGTTTTTTTTATCTTCATTTTTATTTTCATTTTTATTTTCATTATTATTATTAAAAAAAAAAAAATCCTCCCTTGATGATTATTGGTTGATACACAATTATTTATTATAAGCTTTGTGATTGGTTGATGTTTTTTTATGTAATTTTTTCATTGGTTCATTGCAAGTTTGAATTCTGTTTCTGTTTGTATTTAAAGGAACCTATACACACCTGAAACCTTTTAGCCCTGATGAAGGCCTGTGTGCCGAAACGTGTTGGCAAAATAAAGTTGTTACCTAGCTCCAGTCTTACAGTTTTTTATTTTTATCCTTGACCCCTTCATGCCACAAGTGTTGCTGGTTTTCTTTCTTTCTTACAGGTTATCGTAGTAAGCCCTTTAAATCTAAAAAAGGAGAGCAGAAAAAATATAATACTCCATTTCAGAGCAGACAGAGTGGGCCTAGCCCATCAAATAGGAATAATCAAAGCCCAAAAAACTGGGGAGTAGGACATCCCAGAATAATGAATAACACAGTTACACCTGTTAAGAATAGTTATATTCCAGAGGAAAAATGGGCCCGTGTGGCTCCAGAAGGAAGAAAGAAAATAATAGAAAAAAGGACAAATGGAGCTTATAACACAAAGAAAGTAAGAGGAAATAGGGTATTGAGCAATACTGTTTTCGAAAATGAACACAGATACACACAGAAGAAACAGGAAGCTAAAGACACAGCTGTAGTTTCTGCAAAATAGGATGAGGTAGGCCTACTGAAGAAGAATCTCTGTGATCCTCGTGTAAAAGAGGAGTCAGACCAGTTGTTTTTGGATATATCAGGAATTAAATATTTGGTTGACACGGGGGCAGAGATATCAACAACAGTAGAGCCTATAGAACAGACTGGACTTCTCCATGTCCAATCATATGATGGTGAAGTAAAGGAGAACAAATTAGGTTACAAACATGGCATAAAAATGATCTGAAAACTTGCTAGCAGCAAAAGACCTTGAGAAAATCTTAAGACTAAAAGAAGAGAATCAACAAGAAGAATGATCTAGAATAGAAAATGGAATGATAGGATCAAAATTGGCAAAAGCAGGTTGCACTGACAGCCTTATAGCTGCTTTCTCCTTCAACCATTATTATATCAATTGTAGTTCTCTAGACATCTAATGTCATGCATCCATTTAATGGATGAATAAACAAAAACTTTTCTTCTTTTTTTTGTAAGTTACATTCAGTCCTCCTTCCCTACATGCCAGTTCTTTCTGCATTCACCTTCTTTCCCTTCTGTCTGCTTCCTCTAGCCTACAATCTATTGTCTGCTTACATTTCACACAAACATCGCTCTCACACAAACACAACATCCCCACATCGCAGTTCTCTCCAACTCAGTCCCTTACGACCTTAAGTCTTATGACACTCCCCAGCCAGCACAGCTATGTGGGGCTCAGATGGGTGTCACCTGGGCTGTCTAACTGGGGCCCAGCCGGTTTTGTCCACAGTTTCCATGGAGGCCCCACATGGGCTAGCCCAGATGAAATGAACACTGCTCAGTGTGCACACTACAGGCTGTTAAATGTAACACAGAAACATGCTGGAGTTAATGAGATAATTGGGTGATAACAAGCAGAATCACTGAAGGACAGAGGAACAACAAGAACTACAACTTCAGCCACAGCCTTAGATGAAATCAACTGAAGATAAAAGACATTAAATCTCTGAAGATCTGATTAAACATCTCCACAAACAGCATAACCAGCTTCACTTATTACTAACCAGATTGACTTTATTTCTGATATACATCTACAAAAGTTGTTATTGAGAATTACCAGAGATTTAGATGTTGATGATTTGTTGAAAATAAGTTTGGTTTTGACTTCTGGTAAGATGGTGGAGTGAGAAGTCGCAGTTTCTGCTCTAAGTATTACTTTTGATCATACTTATTATTTTATAGTTCTCTACACTTCTGGCACTCCTCACATTCTAGCATGAGGTTAATTCGATTTTAATAAAGCCCAAAAGTAACTTAATATGCTGAGGGCCAATACGAAAAAGGCCACAGATACTGCTGAAGAAAACATACAATCAACGACTGCGGACATGGCTGCTTCGGCGCACGGGGACGATATCCGCGAACTCCTCGGGTGTATCAGATCAGAGGTCACTGCGCTTAGAACAGAAATTCTGTCTGAGTTGAAATCTTCAATTTCAGCAGTGAAAAAATCACTGCAGGTTCAGGAGCAAATGCTGAAGGATGTCGAAGAATCACTCACCGATGTGGATGGTCGCGTTGCTTCTCTTGAAACCATGTGCGCAACTTTGTCTAAAGATAACGAACGGATGAGGGCGAAACTCGACAACTTAGAAAACCGTTCGAGGAGAAATAATGTGAGAATAATTGGGATTCCTGAGCACTCTGAGGGCGCACACCGACCACATTTATGGAGGAACTCCTAATTGAAGTCTTCGGAAAGGAGAGTTTCGCCAAGCCCCCAGTGGTTGACAGAGCGCATCGCTCCCTGGCCCCCCTGCCGAAACCAAACCAGGCTCTGAGACCCTTTATCGTCCGACTACATCACTATCAGATGAGGGAATTAATTCTACGACTTGACCGGGAAAAAGGACAACTACTGTATAATGGCTCTCGGATTCATTTCTATCCAGATGTAAGTGTGGAGGTTGCTAAACGGAGAGCAGCCTTCAACCCGATTAAAGCTCAGCTTAGGGATGCCGGCATCGAGTTTGGCCTTCTTTTCCCTGCCCGCTTGAGAATTACCCACAAAGGTATGAGACATTCCTTTGATTCCCCACAGCAAGCTACTGAGTTCATTCAGAGTGTTTTGACACCCGCGATGGACAAGTAGGGCGAACTATGTAATGCGGGACTAATTCATTGTTGACTGTCTAATGGACATCTGATTTATCCTTGTTCAAATGGGACTATTTTCATTTACAATGACCCGCGATTATGGACTGTCAGCTTTATGAGTGATACTTTTGATGACTCAATTTCGGAATAATATGTTTAAAACCATTCTTTATGTTTGTTTGTGTATCAAGATGATAACGTGCTCTTTACTTTGGTTTCAAATTTAATGCGCCATAGACATAACTGTTACTTAATATGGCTTTGTCAGTTTTAGTTCAACAGAGCAGGAATGATAACTGGTAAGTGAGGACACGCTGTAAACCAGTGGATGTTTGGTTTTTGATGGTTACTGTGTGGTTTTGGAATGGGGGTGGGATGAGTTTATGTGCGGCATGTTTTTATTTTCCAGCTTTCAGTCAGCATCAGTTCACCCTAACAATACACGTTATATGTTAAATCGTGTACTGTTTATGTAGTGCACTATATGTGGTTCACTGTGTCTCATTCTGGTCAATTTATTATTCGTTGGTTCTTGACAAAATGGCCAAACTCCAGATGGCTGAGTTAAATTTTGTTACCTGGAACGTGAAAGGCATGAATAATTTAATTAAAAGAAATAATATTATGGCGCAGATGTGGTATTCTTGTTTTAATGTGAAAAGTAGAGGCACTGCTATTCTTATTAGGAAAGATATTCCATTTGTCACTGATAATGTTATTAAAGACCCTAATGGCCGATATGTTATTGTGATAAGCTGCCTTTTTGGAAAACAAGTAATTCTGGTCAACATTTATGCTCCAAACTTTGATGATTGTAATTTTTTCAGCAGAGTTTTTGGGGCTATTCCGTCAGTTGATAACCATGCTTTGATCATAGGGGGGGGGACTTTAATTGTGTTTTGGACACTTCCCTAGACGGTCCTCAACTAGAGTCATACAGCCTTCTAAATCTGCTGTAGTTATAAAGGATTTTTGTGAGCAGTATGGACTACTTGACCCATGGAGGTTTTTTTTCCTTCCTCCAAAGAATTTTCCTTTTTCTCCCCAGTACATCATTCGTATAAGCAAATTGATTTTTTCTTGGTAGATAAAAGCCTGATGTGCTTTATTTCAACAAGTGAATATCATAGCATAGTGATATCAGACCACGCCCCTTCTCTATTTAAGCTCAGCTTTCCCAATTACCACTCGAGTTTTAGGCCATGGAGGTTAAACTCCCTGTTATTGTCAGATGATGAATTTGTTACATTTCTATCTAAAGAGATAACTTTTTTTCTGGAGACAAATGATACACCTAATATCTCGAGAGCTACATTATGGGAGGCTCTTAAAGCCTTTTTACGTGGGAAAATTATTTCCTTTTCCTCCTATACCAGAAAGCAGGAGATCTCAAAACTTAAATTGATTTCTGATGCGATAAGCAAGTTGGATGTCCAATATGCTACAAATCCAAGCCCTAGTTTATATAAAGACAGATTGCGGCTCCAGACCGAATTCAACCTATTAACAACTTCTCAGGAAGAGAAAAGGTTGCTAAAGACTCGCCACAATCCTCAACGAAAAACTTTTAATTCCCAAACTTTCAAACTTACTCTTAAATCCTCATATTTTTAGATTCATCTCTAACCAAAGAGTCGTGTAGCCAACTGGGCGCGTTTTCTGATTCCAGTGGTGTCCCCTTCTGGACCCTGGTGGTCGGCCCCTCATCCCTTAATCTATTTGGGGTAGGGCTGAGACTAATATTAAGTCCAGGATGATCAGTCACCATCCACTCTCGGGTCCAAAAGACACATCCAAGGAATCCCACCTTCTGACACCAATTGTTGTGGCAAAAAATTCAACTGACTCTACTGCTAAGAGACAAACACGTCCAATTGTCTTTAAAGGATTATTTCTTGCAAGAAAGGTCAAACAGTCAACAGAAACACAAGTAGCTGCAGAGTGTAAGACAAAGAACGAAAGCTTCCCCTCACTTTTATATCTCTAACCTCCAAGGCTGAAGCCTCTGTCCTTTTACCATATTAGTAACATCTCTTAGCGGCTGTAACTTTCCACACATTGTTAGCACAGACATGTTTTTAACATACATCTTGCATGTTCCCATACAATATCTTGCTCTTTCTATTTCTAACATCTACAGTATGTATGTATGTATGTATGGGAAAACAAAGCAGTATACTATGAGTGGAAAAAAATGAAAGAAATCTCAGGGTAAAGTTCCAAATATGGAGAAAGTTAGGATTTACTGGGAAGCAATGACAGACTTTCAAAATGCAATTGAAATCCTTCTTACTTTACCACAAGAGGAGGAAGATAGAGATAGTGTTATAACCATAGCAGAACCGCACTTACCTAGGCCTGCAGTCACAGAAATGCAGAAATACATCTCTTAAAGAGATAGAGAATATGAGAATGCGATTAGGTCCTCAGCAAACAGGAACTGTAAGAATTTGTAGAGGTTCTCCAAAATGGAATAGTGTGGCTGTAACGAATGTAGCGGTTCGTACAGTTATTAACCAATTTATGGATGAAATATGAATATAATAATTCATAAGGTTATGAATAAATTATGATTCACATATCGACCCAACGGGGAATTAAACATATATCGTGAATCAATTACAACGAATTATAATCAATTACATATATGATTAGTTCTGGTTTAATAATTATTTAGAGAAACTGTTAGTTTGTCCAGCAAACTAAGTCCCTCACAGAATATTATAAACAAAGTTATCTGGCCATGAAAATAACCTGCTATTATAACATCAAAGCATAAAACGATCGAAAAACGTTAAAGTGACTTGGGTTTTCAGCTGAAAGAACAAACAGAACAATCGAGCATGAATAACGTTTTACTATATGCAAACTACGAATACAGAGGTTATACATCTAAATATACAAGAAAATACACACCTATGTACAAGAATAGAAGTAGAGAAGGAAAGAGAGAAGGCAAGTAGCAAACTCACAACCAGTCCTAAGCCAGCACGGAAATCAGTTTCATCATCTAAGATTGAGAAACGGCAGTATACTTGCATTGGTTGCGTGTGTCGAATTTCAGGTTAGCGCTGGTGCAGTTCGTTGGCTTCCTCCGTTCAGCGGGAAGGTTTGAACTGAGGACGAGAGTGAGTTTCGCTGGAAGATGGCGATCCTGAAGCTGAGCGCGGTGGCAGCGCGTGGTCACCGGAGAGGTCCGGGAAAAACGTGCACGAGATGCTCGTGAGACAATCGGGAGAGAACACGGGAGAGATTGTGCGTCTTTGCTTTTATGACAGATAAGCCGACACACCTCCTTGAGGTGGGGTAGCCAATAACATGGGTGCAAAGTTGGCGGGAAAGCTTTCCCTTTGTTTTTGTCTTGCAAACTCATTTGCATGATTTACAAGGTTGGATTAGTGTTCATTTTCCTTCGAAGTACTATTAAAAATAGTACAATGCATTTGTCAGCAGTGTGACATACATTATGGAATAAATCAGATGAACAGCTTTCAAAAGAATCTAGACTTGACATATAAACGAAACATGTAGAAGAAGTTATGGTTTACAGACAAAATTACATTAATAGGAATGAAACTAGAATGGCTACAGTCATTTAAACTCTAAAATCTAAACACTAGGAAGCATATATGCACTTAAAATATAGCGGGTACACTTTGGCACAGTCATATCTTGAGAATAACTGTACATACCATCTCTAGGCATGTTTGTATATGTGTGTGTGTCTGTGTGTGTGTGTGGGGTGTGTGTGTGGAATTTGTCTGGTCAGTCTCTGGCGCTGAGTTTCTTGCCCACAACCGGGGGTTGATCCTTTGATGTTCCAAAAGCTAGGAAATTGGGTCCACTGTCTTACCTCGCCCAGGCCACAAAGATGTCAAATGGGCTCATCTTTGCAGACTGGTCGGAGCCGACTTAGTGATTAACGAACACAGTTCATCAGGTTAAAAGCATTCTGAAAACTCCAAAGTTTATTGATTGTCCTGATACATGTGCATATGCTACAGACCCCCCTTCGGCCAACAAAGTCCCTGTGCGGACTTCGTTGGACGGTAACCAAGTTCGATGGCACATGGATCCGGATGGTCACGCAGCAGGTGGTTCCTACTCGTCCTTGAGGAGGGGCAGATAGGCACCTGTCCATGGACTCTTGCATCCCTTTGATCCCTTGGGATAGGATGAAGGCCAGACCCAGGGCGAGTGCATACTTGATTGCCATGGAGAAGCAACGGACTGTGTTGGCAGCGGTCCAAGCGTGGGCTCTAGGTGAGCTGGTCAGGACAGGCAGTCGTGAAAGTGCTTGGCGGGCTGCATCGATGGGAGTACTGTCACTTAGCTGGGACCCCCCTTTGTCAATCCTCAGTTCCAGTCCTGGATCTAAGGTGTGATGGTGATTCCTGGAGGAGGATGGGATTTCCAGTTCTGACTGGTCCTCTTTGCTTGAGAGACAGTACACTGCCAGATGGCTGCGATGAAGGATGGAACCCAGGGGTACCTGGATCCACTTACTTGGATTGGGCAGGCTGACACGAGTGGCGGTGTTGTGCTGATGGTAGGTTAGGGTGGCAGCATGAGTGGGGGTGTGGACGAGCAGTGTCCCGATGACTTGGGTGCGAAGCTTGGCCTTGGCAGGGCAGCGTGTGTTGCTGGTCATGGGCTGCAACCGGCCCATTCCTTCAGTGTGGTTTCTGAGGAAGAGCTGGTTTGGGCAGAAGTACTGAAAGTCTTTGGTGAAACTACACCTGCTAAAGTGGGGAGCCGGGCACAGCCGTGGGTTGCTGTTGTGATAGGCTACCGCAACTGAGGTGTGTTTCTTGGCATGGGTGTTACGTTGCTGCCACCTGACATTGACCGTGTCTTTGGGTCTGCCAGTAGCAAAGTCCAGCACAGTTTGTGTAGGATACTGAGGAATCCTATTCATAGCCACTCTGTCCATAGGGACGCTAATTTCTCGTAGCAGGTCTGTCAACAGAGCTATAACCAGCTGATTTTGGGCAAAGTCATTCTGGAGGACTGTAAACAGTTGCTTCCTTGAGTTCGCTGTTTGGATCAGCAGGAAACTGTGAGTGCGGAGAACCACCGCAATACCTTTCCAGGATTTGCAGGTGGTTTGCAGGGTTTGGCTCTGTGTTGCGAGTTGCTTTCTCAGTTGTAGGCGGAGCTTGTTGTGATGCTGATGAGGGGAGCAGGCTGTGATGAGACTCAAGTCTCCTGGTTGGTACAGGTGCAACGGCAGTGGCACCTGCCGTGCCATCAGTAGTTCCGTGGGGAACACCGGAGTTGACTCCTGTATGGTGTCTGTGATGGCCATGAGCATAAGAGGAGGTTTTACCATCCAGTCTTTCTGGTCGACTGACCGTGGAAACGTGACTCCTCGGTTTTGCAGTGGAGCTCGGTGCTTTTCGTTTGCAGTCTGGACGTGACGGCAAACTTGACATCCTCTGGCGTGCTCTGCCACATCTTTCTGCATGCTGGGCCGGTACGCCACTTGTTCCCAAAGTCTCATAAATAGTTCTGGTGCCATGGTGTTTGGCACATGGTGTGTCGTGGGTGTATATCAGTTCACCCCCCTTTTGGCCCTGTGGCAGTACAAGCTTTGGCGCTGTGAGGACATCAGGGACATACATTAGAAAGTTTACTCCCACACGTAGCATGTGGTTGGTCTTATGTAGTCGTTTGTGGCCAGGGGCCGTCGTGGGACCAGATGCCGTGAACGGGAGGTTGGAGGGGTATGAGTGGAGGTGCAAAACATTTCGCCTGGAAGTGTTGGCAAGTTTGGTTGTTAGTGGCAGTGGCAGTAAGGCGGGAAACGTTGCAGGAACAGTCCGCTGGCCGCGGGTTGTTGTTGCCACACTAAGGGTGGGTGAATGGGGTGGGTGTGACCATAGCTTGTTATGCAGGGTGCCAGTCTTGGCAAGGGCATTAGTTTGGTCGTTCACGCCTTTGCCACACAATGGTTGCTTTAAGCGTCTTTTCACCTTTTCCCAGTAAACGATCATGTCGTGTGCTTGGGTGAGGTGATCACGTGTCTGGAACATGTGTTGATGTTCCACCTGCTTGTTGCATTCAGTCTTGACACCAGTTTGTTTCCAGCCCAGAAGATGGCATGTGAAACGAGATCTAGCATAGTGTGAGTCTGTGCACATGAGATCTCTGAGGTTATGGACAGAGGAGACTTGACGGGTTATGAGGGTAGCTGCTGCTTCACCATACTGACATGACTGGGGACCCCACCTGCTGTTCTGTGGTTGGCAGGGTTGGTTTCTTAACCATCGTACCCCTGCATTTGCCTGTGGGATGCCCTTATGGGTGTAGAAACGTCCATTGACGTAGGCCGTGGGCATTCCTTGGCACGCATTCTCTTTGAGGTATCTGTGACAGGCTGGTCGCTGTTGTTGGGGTACCAGTATCACAAGTGTCAACGCTGGTGTGCTGTTATAGCAGTTTTGGCAGGCAGCTGAATCTCCGCTCTGTGCAGACTTGTGCTTTCTGGCACGTCGTGGCAGTGGCACTTGCTGGTTTGACATCCTGAAGTCGATGGTGGGTCGCCACTTGCTGTCTGGTTTGACAATGGACCAGATGGGGACTGAATAGGTGCTGTTGCATGGGCAGCTAACACCTTTTCCTTCCATGAAACGAATAGTTTCCTGCACTGGTACATGTGGGGCGATGTGACCTTCGTACTGCCTGATGAAGGTGGGAGGAGCATTTGGGTGTGTTGCACTATGCACTGTGTGAAGTTTAGTGAGACCACAGCATAAAAGGTCTTTGTCCAATGTCACTTTGAATTTGTGCAAGACGTTTCTGAGTCTTTGACAGTCTGCATCATTCTTTAGCGCACTTGCATCTTTCTGGATCTGTTGGCCTTTAGGCTCAAACCTTGGGAAGGGTTCCTCTGTTGTGGTGTAAGCTGTCAGGTTGGCTGTCCGAGGTGCAGCGCTTTCCTGAGTTTCACAGGCAGGCTGGTTAGCGACTGTGGGTACAGCGAGGTGTTGGTCCTCCATCAGCTCCATTCTGCGCACCTGTTTGGTGGGTACCAGGTTGATGGGAGTGATGGAGATGCTCTTGAAGGATGCCGTGAAGCTTGTGTTGCTTAAGCTTCCTTCTGGGACCATGGCAGCTGGTATTAAGTTAATGACTGTTAACCTGAGTTTAAAGTCATAGTGGCCGTGGTCCACTATCCATTCTAGATGGTAGGCTTTGGGAATGCTGATGTCTGCGACCATGCACTCGTTGAGCCAGCTGTGAACTATGTAGGGTGACACTTCAGTTAGTGGTGTGGCTTTTAGAGCAAGTCCAAGTTCCACGCCTTCAGGTGACAGTGTGAAGGAGCCCAGCATGTGGCTTAGGGTTTGACCACATTGCCTGTTGAGCCAAACAGCACCCCCTTTGGTGTAAGGTGGTACTACCGTTTCCTGTGCGTGGAGCCAAACAGCACCCCCTTTGGTGTAAGGTGGTACTACAATTTCCTGTATGTTGATCCAAACAGCACCCCCTTTGGTGTAAGGTGGTACTACAGGTTCCTGTATGTTGATCAGGATGCAGACCTGTTGGATAGTCTGGCCTGACAGGAAGTTGGCAGTGTTGACAGGAACAACAGGAAGCTGTACAGTCATAGGGGCCCACAACAACTCACTTGCACTGTCCGTATGAGCATTAGAGTGCATCAGGAGGTCTGGAAGGACCAGGAAGTGATGGGTTAAATGCCGGTTGTTCCATTTGAAGTTCAAAACGCAGATGTCCTTGACAGTCATCATGGTTGGCAGACGAAAGTCTAGTGGAAAGTGTGTTTGCTTGTTGACAAATGGGAGGTCCGGTGTTCCTTCACTGAGAGCATTTAACAGCGTGTGGCTGAAGGCTGGGTTGTCTGCCCACAGTGTGAGAATAATGTCTGTTGTAGTTACGTCATTCAGCTGTGAGTCTGTCGTGACCTTGGAGCAGAGAGAGTTACAGTCTATGGTGAGTTTGTAAAGACCCACTTATATCTCATCAAATATTATAAGGGATTTCACAGCACGCTTCAAGGGGCATAGGCTGGAATCTGATTGCGTTTGCATAAAAACATTTGTTAAACCAAACTAAAACAAAATGACCAGAAAACAAAAAAAAACAACAATAATAAAGCTCAATATAAATCAAAACCACATCATACATCATGTCTTGCTTACAGTGCATGTATTGACCTCGTTTCTAATCTTTCAGACAAACATATCTTTACATCATACACCATCATATACCTTAAAAAAAACCCACACAAGTTACAACACATAATCAGTGAGAAAGCATTCAACTCCGTCATAGTCCACAAAGTCCCTCAATTCGTTCCTCAAAGTCCGGTTTTTTTTTCTAAATCTCTTCTGTTTCAAACACGTCTTGTGAAGCCATTTGAGCTCGTGACACACATAAGCAGAACACAGCGGTTCAGACATTTCAACTCCAACCGCTTACACGCCAGCATATTGACGCGTGCTCCGTCCGATGCATTCATTTCATTGTCATTAGGACTCACAAGCATAAGCAGAACACAGCGGTTCACACATTTAAACCCCCGCTGCTTACCGCACCGGTACTATCGACAGCGCAGCTCACTCGTGGCATTAACGTTGACTCAGTTCAAAGTTCAAAACAGGGCCCATCCTTCTGAGCTTCGACGAAGTGTCCCACGAAAAGGTGAACGCCAGTCCAAAGTCACCGCATGAACGGAACCGCGGCCTTTTTTTTAACTTGGTGTTCTCCCTATATATACCCGAGTCGTCACAACAATCAACATGCTAGTTCCGCGTCACACTTTTCTTCCGCATCCTACTATAAAACTTTGTTCCCATATCAAATACACAGAGTAAACATGACGTGACATACATACAAAATACATGAAAAAAAAAAAAATAAATAAATAAAAAATGAAAAACAAAACATTGTTCATGTATTCAATCATATGCAAGAATCAGCCTCAGCTAATGGGCACCATTACATTCCCCCCCCCCAGCCTACGGCTTATCGGGGCCAAAAAAGGGCTTCAAATTAACTACATTAACTGTATCTGATTTCCTGTCACTTAACACCCCGCAAATTCTATATGTTATGGGACCCAGTCTTTTCTCTACTTTAGCTGGTCCTAACCATCGTGGCGCAAGTTTGGCAGAGAATTTACTTTCAGCTTTAGACAAAGGGTGAGCCCTAACCCAGACTAGATCACCGACTTCAAAGTGTACATCTCTGCGTCGTGCATTGTAATATCTAGCTTGTCTGGATTTGGCTACACCAACATGTCTGCGCACTTCTTCCTGTATTTCCTGTTGCTTTTGCAAAGTATTATATGCCAACGTATCCGGTATGGGCGTTTTATTAATCATACGTTCCAAAGGGCCACTTAGATTTCGACCCAATGCCAGCAATGCAGGCGTTACCCCAGTAGTTTCATGTACAGCTGTGTTTATAGCTAAACGAAACTCAGGTATCCATCGATCCCAATCCTGATGATGCTCACCGACATATGAAGCTATCATTGTTTTCAAAACTTTGTTTACCCTTTCAGTTAAATTAGTTTGAGGGTGGTAAGCAGTGGCTAATTTCTGTACCACTCCCCAGGATTCACACAGCCTGCTCACAACTTGGCTAGTGAACTGGGGTCCACGATCAGAAACCAAAAAGGCTGGAACACCCCAACGGGTAAAGATTTCATTTTTCAAGATCTGAACAACTTTTGGTGTCTTAGCATCCCTCAAAGGGAAAAGTTCAACCCACTTTGAATGGTAATCTACAACAACCATTAACATGGTATTACGGGACTTACTCACAGGGAACGGCCCCATAAAGTCAACACCAAGCATTTCTCCAGGGGCCAGAACCTCTGTTGTTTGCATCTTCCCTGCTGGCTTTTGGTTATCACCTTTATACTTCTGGCAGGTAATGCATGAACGAACATGATCCCATACGTCTTTCCTAACTGACGGCCACCATGCCACTTCTAAAATCTTCAAAAGGGTTTTCATTCTACCCAGGTGGCCGCCAAATGGACTGTCATGGAAGTAGGTAAGAAACTGTGATTTCAACTCTACGGGAACCACCAGTTGATAATTAAACCCACCATGTTTAGATGGCACTACCCGGTACAAAACTCCTTGTTGTTCTTTATAGCCAATGCGCCCTGGAGTGGGATCTACATCTGGCTGCCTTAAATCTTCGCACATAGCATCAGCTCTTTGAGCCTTCTCAATATCATGCATAGTTACTGGTAAATCTGCCCAGGACGTTTTTGCCACAGCAACATACGCATCACCTTCTGGTGGCTCTGGTGACCTGGACAAAGCATCGGGTACAACATTACAGCAGCCTTTTCGATAATGTACCCGAAATGAGAAAGCTTGCAACCTCAAGATCCATCTTGTCAGTCGTGAAGTAGCTTTTGGACAATTAAAAGCCCAAGTTAAAGCACTATGGTCTGTAAATACATCAAAGGTATTACCCTCCAAGTAATGACGCCATTTCTCTACTGCCCAGACCACCGCTAAGCATTCTTTTTCTGCTGTTGAATACCTTGTCTCTGCTCCTGTTAAAGCCCTGGAGGCGAAAGCAATAACCTTCTCCTCTCCATCCAAATTTTGCATCAGGACAGCCCCCAAACCAACATTGCTGGCATCAGTATATACTTGAAACGAATGGTCAGAGCTTGGAAAAGCTAATACTGGTGGTTGCAACAATGCTTGCTTTAATTTTTCAAAAGCTACCTGACATTCCGGTGTCCAATCCCAAAGTTGCCCCTTCTTTTTCAAATTATTCAAGGGAGCAGTGGTATCAGCAAGGTGGGGAATAAACTTGTGATACCACCCCACCATGCCAATAAAACGCTGTAAACTCTTCAAATTACTGGGGCGAGGGTAATCCAAAATTGCCTGCACTTTCCCCGGATCAACCTCCACCCCATTACCTGAAACCACATGCCCCAAAAACACTATCTGGGACATGAAAAAATGGCACTTTTTTACATTTAACGTAAGGTTAGCTACATGAAGCTTCTGGAAAACAGCCTCCAAATCTTGTAAATGTTGCTCTGGTGTCTGTGAAAACACAATCACATCATCAATATACACAAAGCAGACTGTCCCTTTCAACTCACCAAGGACATTTTCCATAAGCCGCTGGAAGGTGGCACCAGCGTTTCGTAGCCCAAAAGGCATAACCTTAAATTGGAATAGCCCCTGAGGTGTTATCACAGCTGTCTTTTTCTTACTGCTCTCATCCATCGCCACCTGCCAATAACCACTCTGTAAATCCAATGAACTGAAGACCTGTGCACCACGCAAAGACTCTAAGATTTCATGCACCAAAGGCATGGGATATGCATCATGATGGGTTTTCGCGTTTACCTTACGGTAATCAACGCAAAAGCGAAAAGTCCCATCCTTCTTTGGTACCAAAACAGCAGGAGAAGCCCATGCTGAAGATGATGCCTCAATAACACCCTCTTGCAGCATCTTTTGAATATGCTCCATTACAATTATCTGCTTCTGAGGAGATACCCTATAAGCTCTTTGCCGCACTGGTACTTCGTCAGTAGTTAGAATCTTATGTGAAGTAATATCAGTTTTCCCTCTTTGCTCAGTCCACACTGATGACCACCTTTCCAGCAACGGTCTTACAATTTCAGGCTGTTCATACAAAAGTGGGCATGAAGCTTGCTGAGATATTGACTCCTGGACCGCATAATAAAAATTCACTTGAGGTACTTGCTCTCCCCACTGCAAAGAACTACCTGTCTTCTGAATGAATTTATACTCCCTACCCCCTTGTAAGATGTATTTCCCAAGGTAAGGCTTTAAGAGTAACCTGACCTGCACACAAAAAATCCAACCCCAGCAACAATGGCATATACAACTGGGTATCATCCAATACATGGATGGTAACCACCAAATGGATATCATGGAGGTTAACGAGCAAATTAATCTTCCCTATGGCTCGACTCTCTTGCCCATTAGCCATCATGAACTTTTGACCAATACAAGGATCCAAAAACTCATTCTCCTTCTTAATTCTTTCCCACAAACTTTTGCGCATCAATGAATATGTACATCCTGTATCAAACACAGCATCTCCCTTAAAACCTCTGATTCCAACAGGCACAACCAACAGGTCGGGAACTGCTGAAACAATAGCCACCTCAGCATCCCTTCCCCTATCATGTCCCTTTTTCCCCATCTTCCTCAAAGAACGATCCACACCAGTAGACTGCACTCTGGACCAGTACCCTTTAGTATTGCTCCAATCTTTTTCAATCAAGGAGCCAATCTTAACCAACTGTTCAACAGTAGGTACCAAACCTCTCAACCCACTGGCCAACCTGGGGTTACAAGCATTAAGAATACGCCTAACCATCTCTTCTTCTGACATATTTGGCCGCCACTTTAAACATAGGGCTCGGTAATCATATGCAAAATCCCTCAAACACTGTGTTGGGGCCTGTACCGTTGTTCGCAACTGTTCCTCAATCTCAGCTTCATAGTCCATAGGCAGAAATGCTTCTAAAAAACTTTTCTTAAAATCTTCCCAAGTGTTTATCTTAGCACGTGTTGCCAACCACCAACTTCGGGCTGGCCCTTTCAACACAGTATTCAACGTGCCTAATAATTCTTGATCGCTCATTGGTCGTAGAGACAAAAAACTCTCACATTGTTCAATAAAATCTGTAACATCAACAGACTCCCTTGAATCACCAAATTGTGGAAAATCCATACGAATGGGAGGCTTTACAGGAGCCGCTTGGGGCATGATTAATGAACTTCCTGCCCGACCACTAATTGCAGTAGGCGTAGAACTATCTGCAGGTGTCCAAGACAAACGGCTCTTCTGAAAATTCTTTTTTAGTTCTTCTTCCCATTTCTTATCTCTACGTTGAAGACATGCCACTAATGTCTCATCTAAATATTTCAATTTCTCATCAACATACTGTTTCAAATTCCCAGCCACCCTATCAATTGAAGCACGAATCGCATCTTCTCTATTCAAAATACTATCAACCGACTGCTTATGACGTTCTTCCAAAATATTCAAACGTTCTCTGAGAAGCTCTAACTGCTCATCTACGGAGTCTTCTTTCCCTCCTACTACCGCCACCTCTTCCTCCCGCTGATCTATATACATCTCATCCAAAAGACTAGCAAGCTCACTAACCTCACTTCGTGATGTCTTATCATGAGTCAATGAAGGATTCACTTGGTCAACATCTTGATCACATTGATCTATATTTTCCTCCGACAAAACCCTATCCATTTTTCCACCCTATTTCCTATTAAATTGTATAATAATACCATGAATTCCCATATACAACTAACAACAAAAAAAATAAATAAATAAAAAAAAAAAAAAAAAATTTGCATTACAGAACAATTTGCAAAAAACAAAAAAAACAAACAAACATATACATGCATTTTCACAATCACAGAACCTCCATACGTCCCCGTACGGGCCACCACTCTGTAAAGACCCACTTATATCTCATCAAATATTATAAGGGATTTCACAGCACGCTTCAAGGGGCATAGGCTGGAATCTGATTGCGTTTGCATAAAAACATTTGTTAAACCAAACTAAAACAAAATGACCAGAAAACAAAAAAAAACAACAATAATAAAGCTCAATATAAATCAAAACCACATCATACATCATGTCTTGCTTACAGTGCATGTATTGACCTCGTTTCTAATCTTTCAGACAAACATATCTTTACATCATACACCATCATATACCTTAAAAAAAACCCACACAAGTTACAACACATAATCAGTGAGAAAGCATTCAACTCCGTCATAGTCCACAAAGTCCCTCAATTCGTTCCTCAAAGTCCGGTTTTTTTTTCTAAATCTCTTCTGTTTCAAACACGTCTTGTGAAGCCATTTGAGCTCGTGACACACATAAGCAGAACACAGCGGTTCAGACATTTCAACTCCAACCGCTTACACGCCAGCATATTGACGCGTGCTCCGTCCGATGCATTCATTTCATTGTCATTAGGACTCACAAGCATAAGCAGAACACAGCGGTTCACACATTTAAACCCCCGCTGCTTACCGCACCGGTACTATCGACAGCGCAGCTCACTCGTGGCATTAACGTTGACTCAGTTCAAAGTTCAAAACAGGGCCCATCCTTCTGAGCTTCGACGAAGTGTCCCACGAAAAGGTGAACGCCAGTCCAAAGTCACCGCATGAACGGAACCGCGGCCTTTTTTTTAACTTGGTGTTCTCCCTATATATACCCGAGTCGTCACAACAATCAACATGCTAGTTCCGCGTCACACTTTTCTTCCGCATCCTACTATAAAACTTTGTTCCCATATCAAATACACAGAGTAAACATGACGTGACATACATACAAAATACATGAAAAAAAAAAATAAATAAATAAAAAATGAAAAACAAAACATTGTTCATGTATTCAATCATATGCAAGAAACAGCCTCAGCTAATGGGCACCATTACAAGTTGAAGTACGCCGGGTGGCGACCTTGAACTGTGCTCTGAGCCGGGGTTCCCGCGGTTAGCTGGGAGATTTCCCGCGACCTCTGTGACCTGACCGTCTGGCTCAGGTGGTCTGGGTGACTGGGAAGGCAGAAGTTCACACACTTGAGCCCAGATTTTCAGCGGTCTGGCGTTCAATAAGGGCTCAAAACAGTCTAGCAGGTCTTTGTGAGTGGAACAGAGAAACGTGTCCATTTGCGCTACGCACACAGGAGGTACCAGGCTCACTCGACCAATGGTGTGGTGCGTGGGAGCTGTGTGTTCAAGGTGGACCTCATTTGGACTGTGCGACTGCACATTCAGCTCACATCTTTGTGACTTGAGAGTCTGATTTTGTCTTTCAGCTTCATTTCTCAATCTTTCAAAAAGGTAAGGACAGGTTTCTGGGCAGTGGTCGGAGACTGTGTAACTGGTTTGATTTTCTACAGTCTTTTCAGGAGCAGTGTTCTGCTTGGAGTGAGCTTCGTCAACCAAGTTTTGCAGCTGCTGAGTAGACATACTGCGTGAGCAGGCCAAGGCTGACAGGTGATCACTCACCGCAGGGTGCAGCTCTCGGAGAAGCAGAGTGTTGAAGATGAAATCTTCCTCCATCACTGGCTGACCACATGCTCTGAAGTAGGCCATTTGCAGTCGGCTGTAGCAAGTGTATGGGTTTTTCAGTCTGCCCCATTTTAGGTCCATGGCAGCAGGGAGCCCTTGATCTGATGCAGGGTCAGAAAGCTTTTGGATCAGAACCTGTCGCAGGTGCTGGCCGTTGGATGTGACAGCTGCTGGCGAAGGTTCTTGGCCGCTGGACATTTTGGGCAGTGGACTTTCAACCCCATTTGGAATTAGGGCTTCTTGACTGGTTAGGGGAAACTCGGTGACGTGTGTTTCCCCTCCCATGCCACTTTTCAGTACTCTGTAACCAGTGTCAAGTTCATTCACATAGTCTCTTTGTTGTTTCGGAGCCATAACTCCTTTCTGGGCCCGTTTGAGATGATTTTCACAGGTCAGGGCTTTAGTGTGTCTGTCTTTCAGCTTAGTTTCTGCTTTGGCTAGGGGAGCTTCGCTGTGTTGGAGTTTTCCAGTCAGTTTTCTACGCTCCACCTCCAGGTGGAGCTCTGCAAGGGCTTTTTGAAGTCTTTGCAGCTCCTCCTGCAGCTCGGGTTTGGATTCGTCCGCTGTCCAACGCTGGTCCTGGGTCTCGACGAGTCGCTGATCGTGGTGACGATGAATCTGGGCCTGATTCCTCCGGGCGTCCTCCGCCTGGAGCTTGAGGTTGTGGGCGATGGCTCGGATGACTCTCGCCCATTCTTTGTAGCTCGGCGTTGGATCGTGGGCCATTAGTCGATTCAGGTTGTCGTCCAGCTGCTCGTTGCTTAGGTGCTGGGGATCCACAGCGTCGTTGGGCAGGATCGTGCTGGTCAGGGAGCCCAACCCGGTCGTGAGTCCGTCCCCATGGGTGCTGGGGCTGGCTGCTCTGAACACGTTAACTTGCTGTTGGCGAGAGAAAGACAGCACAAACAGCACCAATGCAAGCACGCGCAGGGCTAACGACTTATAATAATGCATGATTATATAATTCTTTGGTTTGGTTCCAGTTAACTGGTGCAGACAGTTAGTGGAATGTAGGCTAGACACTTAATTGTCGATAGCCAAAAGGACCACGCGGGTCAATTTGTGTGGGTGAGTGCCGGATTTGAATAAAGATTTTGACAGGCGGTAGCCCTAAGAGTCCTTTGATGACTCTCGCTGCTCGGTCGTCTATCTATTACTCAGTTTTCCGTGATGGCTCTCACAGGCTCTGCTTTTACATGAACTGAAAGAAACAAACACAGTAGAGAAGCAAAACAGAACAGGGTGGATGCAATTAAATAAGAAATAGAGCAGTAAACAAATAGAAAGGAATAAAAAATAGAATAGCAATAAACTAAAACAGAAGGGCTAGAGGGGAGAAGTGAAACTTAAACTTCCTATTCCAGCTGGGTTTATGACGGTGTCAGGCGAGTGCACTGTTGCGTCATAAAACCTAGAGGGATGGTATGGATCGAGAGCATTAGGGTTGGCCCGCACCTGAGTAATTGAAGAATATGTAATATTCTGTGGCTTTCAATTAGGTGAAATGACTGTATGTCACTAATTTAGGCCTGGGTGAATTGTGGGTGCTCAGATAAGAACTCAATGGCAGGCAACCTTTCCTCGACGTTCAAACACTCTACTGCGGTGTCCGTGGCCACCTGTCCCCTTTGTAACACGGTGCAACCTCTCAAACAGGGAACACCAGCACAATTGTGCACTTCGGTAAGGTACTTGCGCCAACGGCCCGAGTGACCGGTCAAAATTGAGTTTTCCCTAAACTCAGAGTCTGTCCCCTTTACGGGCAGTTACTCCAAAAGGGCGGTTCTGTCGTGCAGAAGCCTGAGCCGGGAAATTAAACAAAATTGCCGTTTGGGGTCAACTTGGACTCGTTGCCTCCCTTTACCTGATACACAACTCGCTGATGTCCTTGCGTGTTGCCCGTAATACGAGGTCAGAATGTCTCCGATTCACACACAGTCAGTGCAAGAAGAGCCAGGCCAGGTAGCTCCACTCACTGGAACTCACTGGAGCAACCGTCAACTCACCACCAGGCAGTGAAGGGCCTTCTCTGCAAGTGCACAAACAGTCAGGTAAACACGACTTAATTGTAAATTTAAATCTCAATTTAAATCTTGTTTAAATAGAATTTAAATAATTAAGTGTGTAGGATAAAAGAATAGGGGTCTAAAATGAACTAGCTAGAAGCAGAACAAAAGTAAAAATAAAATAAAACAAAAACAAATCAGATGCACTTGATTCAAATTTGAATTAAACTCTGTTCAATTAAATTTAAATGAGTGCATAGAATAACAGAATGGGAGAAAGAAAGGAGAAAGCCTTCCCTATTTGCAGATTCCCTAAAGAGAATTGCTTGTTGATGAGCAAAATGCCAACTGATTGACACCACTTAATTTTAAAATTCAATTAAACGTTATTTAATTAAATTCAAAATGAGTGTATGAAATAAGGGAGGCTTGGGTGTGCGTGAATGTTATTGCCAGCCAATAACAACAGGACCCAGAACTAAGAGTGAATGAAATAAAACATTAAGTAATAAAGGGGAATGAATTTCCAAAGTAAAACTAAAGAAATAACTTGAGAGAAAGAGAGAGAAAAGACAAAAAGGGAATAGATGAAATAAAACAAAGTAGAATAAAAATAAAATAAATAAACTAAAATAAAATAAAATAGAGTAGATCTGTGAATACAGGAAAAGAATGCAAGGAAAAGAGAATTGACTTATCTGGCAGTGTCCACCAGGGGGCGCACTCTCAGAAAGTGACTTCTCTTGTTGGAGGGGAAACTTAATTTAAATTAAAAATTTAAACGTGTTTAAATTAAATTTAAATCAGTAAACCACATTCCAACAATGATTGGAAAGCATAACCACCAAAAGCAAATTACTTTTACAACTCCCCGCAGTATAGAGAAGCAAAAGATAATTTGGAGATAATTTCAGTTCAAAGCATGGCGCGGCTTTGACTCAGAACGTCCACGCGGTGGCGTCAATGAGTCCACACAACCAATAAGTAGGGAGGGGTGGCACACCTGAGCAGACTGCCCTCTGGCGTCTGGTCAGAGTTACTGCATCCCCTTTCTTTAATTCGTGATATAAAAACCAACGCGCTTGTGGGGGTTCTGGCCCTTACGCTGTTTTAACTGCACGATCACGATTACAACTAATAAATATATATGTACCGTTTTACTCACGGGTACACAACTCTGGGAATCAGTCCCTTTGGTGCAACTTTAATGCACGCGAATACGTAACTTTTGCGGGATTGCTTCGCCGCTGTTACTAATCAACATTGGATCAGGATGCTGATATAGCTCCAAACTCTCACACATCAATCGTTAAAGCAGATGACTGCTCTCCGATTAGATTTGTAAGGGGGATCACGTGTTTGGTTAGCTAGGCCGAACGACGTAACCCAGGAGCGCCAACTATTGTGAATTATTTGGACGACACAATTAATTCAGATTTAATAGTGGCAGATACTGATAAGGCCTTTTTAGAGATAGATGGGAGAAACTCGTCCCACAACCTCGTTTCAAAACGCGTTGAATACGATTCAATTCGTCAATTCAAGCGGAAATTAATATTCAAACTGTAACTTACTGCAAAGATTGTCGTCCTTCACAGATACGAGCTTGAAATATCAATAGACTGCAGTGTATTTCACGGTCAACCAAGGCTAGGCCTGCAGTGTTTTTAGACACAAACAGCAGCTTGTTAACGGTGCGTAGTGAGGACCCGTGCGTCTTCTCACTGAAATAAAGCGCGCATGTACATTACATCATACAAAACTATTCTACATTGCTCTTTTACCGAAAACCAAGTTTAAAACGTTGCTCGCGAATCCTCCACCAAATAATATATGTAACGAATGTAGCGGTTCGTACAGTTATTAATCAATTTATGGATGAAATATGAATATAATAATTCATAAGGTTATGAATAAATTATGATTCATATATCGACCCAACGGGGAATTAAACATATATTGTGAATCAATTACAACGAATTATAATCAATTACGTATATGATTAGTTCTGGTTTAGTAATTATTTAGAGAAACTGTTCGTTTGTCCAGCAAACTAAGTCCCTCACAGAATATTATAAACAGAGTTATTTTCTGGCCATGAAAATAACTAAAGCATAAAGCGATCGAAAAACGTTAAAGTGACTTGGTTTTCAGCTGAAAGAACAAACAGAACAATCGAGCATGAATAACGTTTTACTATATGCAAACTACGAATACAGAGGTTATACATCTAAATATACAAGAAAATACACACCTATGTACAAGAATAGAAGTAGAGAAGGAAAGAGAGAAGGCAAGTAGCAAACTCACAACCAGTCCTAAGCCAGCACGGAAATCAGTTTCATCATCTAAGATTGAGAAACGGCAGTATACTTGCATTGGTTGCGTGTGTCGAATTTCAGGTTAGCGCTGGTGCAGTTCGTTGGCTTCCTCCGTTCAGCGGGAAGGTTTGAACTGAGGACGAGAGTGAGTTTCGCTGGAAGATGGCGATCCCGAAGCTGAGCGCGGTGGCAGCGCGTGGTCACCGGAGAGGTCCGGGAAAAACGTGCACGAGATGCTCGTGAGACAATCGGGAGAGAACACACAAGAAATTGTGCGTCTTTGCTTTTATGACAGATAAGCCGACACACCTCCTTGAGGTGGGGTAGCCAATAACATGGGTGCAAAGTTGGCGGGAAAGCTTTCCCATTGTTTGGCCTCACGGCTTAATCCAATGATTTATGACTACCAGATCAGATCTCCAAAAGGAGTGTGTTCTTCACAGTATCATTAAACACAGAGAAAAATGCATTTGTCCGTTTGGTGACATGTCTCAATGAATAGCTCGAGTCCGGAGCTTTGAAACGAGATCAAACTCGATAGGTCAGAAAGGCATAGGAGAGAAGTTATGGTTTACAGACAAAATTATATCATTAAAATGCACACTAGCACAAATACACTCATTTAAACACTAGGAAACATGCATACGCCCTAAAATATATGAAATATATATTTCAGCATAGTGGTGCTATATATATATATATATATATATATGCAGTTAAAAGTGTATGTTTGTGTGTTTCTGTATGTGTGTCTGTGTGTGTGTGTGTTTTTGTGTGTGCCAGTGTGTGTGGGTGCTGGAATGTGGATCTGGCCCGTAGTCCACATGAGGGGCCCCTTTGATGTCCTAAGAGCAAGGAAATTGGGCCTGCTGTGTTACCTCGGAGGGCCACAAAGGTGTCAAGTGGGCTCATCTTTAGTAGACAGTTCGGAGCCAATTTAGTGATTAAGAAACAAAGTTCATCAGGTTAAAAGCGTTCTGAAAACTCCAAAGTTTATTGATTATCCTGATACGTGTGCATACGCTACACTGTTGTATAATAATGTCACGTTTGCAGTCATGTGGATATTTGGGAACAATTACATTCTTGCTCATTATCATCATTAAATACAAGAACTAATCGAAATTAATCCATTATCTGTGTCTATATTTGTTCTTCATGCGAGTAAGTGCTAAATCCCCACTTTTACAAAGGTGCATTGTCGAGAACGACAGTAATTTAGCGCGATTTAAGGCAGCAGATTCGGCACACAATCTATCATGCTGCTTGTGTGGATACAGTCATTTTTGACTGCAAATGATGAGGTAATTTGATTAAATGTACTGTATTTACGACATTTTGGCAGTTAGAAATACATGCTCTATTTTAATATTATTTTAAGGTAGAATTAAATGAACTACTCAGCATTTTGTTCGCGTACCCCCTTTTGTCACCTCACGTACCCCCAGGGGTACGCGTACCCCAGTTTGGGAACCACTGCTTTAAACTTAAATTCATAGTTTTCAGTCATGTGACTGCCATGGAGATCTGGAGGGCAAAACATGCATAAAACTGCATTATAGTCCTGTCAATTTTCCAACTCAAAAGAGGAAAATAAAAAACATATGAACAAAATGCAACTTTTGGGCACTTGTGATCCATATCAAGCACCTGCTGCAGAGTTTCAACCACTAAAAACAGTGAGTGGTTCTAAAACGCTTAACGTGAAAAACACTTCAAGTCCTTTATTGTACTAAAACTGATATTAAAAGACCAAATTCAGTATAAACCTTATTGAAGATGCATAGTAAAAACAGACAACCAGATGAGCCCAGAATATGAACGCAACATGCTGAATGTTTAAGCGGTTTCTTTATAATGGTTTTCTTTGGAAAAACGCTTAACGAGAAACTGTGCATCGTGTTTATATTCTGGGCTCATCTGCTTGTGTGTACATAGCATGCATCATCAATAAAGTGTATACTGAATATCACTGTCTTACTACATTAGTACT
Source organism: Megalobrama amblycephala (assembly GCF_018812025.1). Lineage (NCBI taxonomy): Eukaryota > Metazoa > Chordata > Actinopteri > Cypriniformes > Xenocyprididae > Megalobrama > Megalobrama amblycephala. The sequence goes on from NC_063047.1 coordinate 25,676,413, forward strand.
TAGCACAAACCTGGTAAAAATGACAGGTGGGCAGTGGAGGAAAGCCTTCTAAGAGTGCGACGTCATGTGAAAACTATGAATAAGTCATTGAATCATTCACTTAAACGATCTTAATGTTAGTTTTGCGGGATTAAACAGCTAAACACATCATCATCATAATAATAAAAACTGCTGGAACAGTCTCTCTGATTATGATATAGCCTTCAGTAATATACTGCATCTGTTGGTGTTGATCCATCTTGGATTTTGGTTTAGGACTCTTATTTTGATGTTAGGTTGATCATGTTGTTTCTGTTGTGTTTATTTCCTCTTTGCCTGGTTTCCGTAGTTTTTAATGTGTTCTTGTTTATTTATCTAATTATGTTCACCTGAGTCTTGTTTAGTTTTACCAGTGTATTTATAGCCCTTAGTTTCCTCACGTCATTGTCTGGTATTGTCTTGTGTTTAACTTGCTGTCTCATTGATGTTTGCATCTGGATTACTCCTTGTTTCCTTAGTTTGACCTTTCACTTTAAATAAAGAAGCTGCACATTGGATCCTTGCCTCATTTCCCCTTTGCTCTTCACCTGCAATGTGACCGGTGTGAAAACAACTCTATCAGACTGAATTTACTGACTTTATTTTACCTCTGATAAAAATTTAGTTGTGTTTTTTTCTTTATTTGAAGTGTAAAAAGCACATGAGCAATATTAGACGTGTTTTCTGTCTAAAAACAGGCAAATCAATTGTGCTAAAATGCTAATTTATAAAACGGTTAGTTCCAGTCCTTGATTACGATTGGCTAAGCTGCATTCTAGCCATTGTAAAATACTTTTTTGAACGATGTGTTGTGTGAGACACTGCAAAAGATGCCAGATGCAAGTGTAATGATCAAACATGCCTGTGTAGAGCATGTTTACAAAAAAAAGCAGTCAAGTGGAAGTGGTGTTAATTACATCTCTATAATAAAAATGTATAATTCAGATTTTGATCTCCATATCCATTTACATATATTATATATATCTTCCAAGGGGTTTTTTCCCTCCTAGGACTTTTTTCCCAGTATTAGCACGCTGGGTTTTTCTCCTAGGGGTTTTTTTCCACCCCTGGGAGTCAGCCGACATTGGCTTAATGTAGCACCATCTTGTATATGTTACATATTACCACGCTTGCTTGTACAGCTTATTTTTAACCACTTCCCTTTTTTCTGTGCTTCTAATATGTAAAGCTGCTTTGAAACAATTACCAATTGTAAAAGTGCTATATAAATAAATTTGACTTGACTTGACTTGACATTGCTGGGTAGAAGAATTACTATTTGTTATCAATAACATATTCTATTTTGTTGCAGTGTATTTATTTTATAAAAAACCTTGTCAGATGTATGCAGTAACCCTCATTGCTTCGTCCTCCTGAATGGCAACACTAAACTGAGACAGGCGGCGGGACGAGAGCAGTCAAAGACATCCGTATAGTGAATGTTTACATAGAAAAACAGCAGAGTGTTATCGTGTCATCTTCACCAGAACTTTATGATTGGCCCAAAGTATTATGACAGTAATTTACTGGTAATGTTACAACCTTACCAGAACTGATTTACCAATATTTTTCAAAAGGTCCTGTTTGCACAAAGGGCTCCAGACTGCTTTTTGCGACCATTTTTTGTGCTATCTCCCAACCCTCTTTGATTATGCGCTGTCATTTCTGTTAGCATATGAGAAACATCGAAATGGCAAATGCTCCAGAAGCGTAACTCATTCTCTGTTACAAAACCCAAGATGTCTCTGTCATTTAATAAACTAGTTTAAAGCCTGATGAAACAGCACTGACGTGAAAGACAGGAGAAACATTAGAATCTTTCACACATTTAAACACGGTAAATTAGCAGATTAGACTTTTCCTGTAAATACACAATGTGCAGAACGTGTTTTTGCTCTTAAAATCACAAGAAGCACAATAGTTACAATAGTACTGCAAGTTACTATAGTGCGCAATAGTAACAGCACTGATGAATGTCAAAGAAGGGCTGGTCTCAAACGAGAGACACAGAGCAGCGGTCAGAACATCCATCTAGTGCTTGAAAACAATTGAAAGACAATTGATAGCTCACTGTAAACAGCTCTGACGGGGCTTTACTGGCCCAAAGCTGACTTCTTATGTCAGGGCATCCTAAGCTTGTACATGCTTCATATTTTTGTTTATACACAGCATCATATCGGTAATTTACTGGTAATATTACAACTTCTCATACTAGGAAATTGATTTAGCTGTATTTTTGAAAAGGTCCTGTTCCACACATGATCTCGAAACAGTAATTCCATCCACAAATCATCATTTATCATGGATTTAACTGTAGTAGTAACCATGGTATTTTTGACAGAAATGTGGCATATACAAACTCGATTTCAAAAAAGTTGGGACAATAATAACAGAATGCAATGATGTGGAAGTTTCAAATTTCAATATTTTATTCAGAATACAACATAGATGACATATCAAATGTTTAAACTGAGAAAATGTATCATTTTAAGGGAAAAATAAGTTGATTTTAAATTTCATGGCATCAACACATCTCAAAAAAGTTGGCACAAGGCCATGTTTACCACTGTGTGGCATCCCCTCTTCTTTTTATAACAGTCTGCAAACGTCTGGGGACTGAGGAGACAAGTTGCTCAAGTTTAGGAATAGGAATGTTGTCCCATTCTTGTCTAATACAGGCTTCTAGTTGCTCAACTGTCTTAGGTCTTCTTTGTCACATCTTCCTCTTTATGATGCGCCAAATGTTTTCTATGGGTGAAAGATCTGGACTGCAGGCTGGCCATTTCAGTGCCCGGATCCTTCTTCTACGCAGCCATGATGTTGTAATTGATGCAGTATGTGGTCTGGGATTGTCATGTTGGAAAATGCAAGGTCTTCCCTGAAAGAGACGACGTCTGGATGGGAGCATATGTTGTTCTAGAACTTGGATATACCTTTCAGCATTGATGGTGCCTTTCCAGATGTGTAAGCTGCCCATGCCACACGCACTCATGCAACCCCATACCATCAGAGATGCAGGCTTCTGAACTGAGCGCTGATAACAACTTGGGTTGTCCTTGTCCTCTTTAGTCTGCATGACATGTCGTCCCAGTTTTCCAAAAAGAACTTCAAATTTTGATTCGTCTGACCACAGAACAGTTTTCCACTTTGCCACAGTCCATTTTAAATGAGCCTTGGCCCAGAGAAAACACCTGCGCTTCTGGATCATGTTTAGATATGGCTTCTTTTTTGACCTATAGAGTTTTAGCCGGCAACGGCGAATGGCACGGTGGATTGTGTTCACCGACAATGTTTTCTGGAAGTATTCCTGAGCCCATGTTGTGATTTCCATTACAGTAGCATTCCTGTATGTGATGCAGTGCCGTCTAAGGGCCCGAAGATCACGGGCATCCAGTATGGTTTTCCGGCCTTGACCCTTACGCACAGAGATTGATCCAGATTCTCTGAATCTTTGGATGATATTATGCACTGTAGATGATGATAACTTCAAACTCTTTGCAATTTTTCTCTGAGAAACTCTTTGATATTGCTCCACTATTTTTGGCGCAGCATTGGGGGAATTGGTGATCCTCTGCCCATCTTGACTTCTGAGAGACACTGCCACTCTGAGAGGCTCTTTTTATACCCAATCATGTTGCCAATTGACCTAATAAGTTGCAAATTGGTCCTCCAGCTGTTCCTTATATGTACATTTAACTTTTCCGGCCTCTTATTGCTACCTGTCCCAACTTTTTTGGAATGTGTAGCTCTCATGAAATCCAAAATGAGCCAATATTTGGCATGACATTTCAAAATGTCTCACTTTCAACATTTGATATGTTATCTATATTCTATTGTGAATAAAATATAAGTTTATGAGATTTGTAAATTATTGCATTCCTTTTTTATTCACAATTTGTACAGTGTCCCAACTTTTTTGGAATCGGGTTTGTATTTTCATTGACGAAATAGAGCGAAATCTGACAATACTGTTCCTAAAATGTAAGTCAAACTTCATGTTTACTGAATTGTCGTATAAAATCAATATTACATTTGCAATCTCCCTTCATTAAGAAGCTGTCAGTCATCTCAGTTCATCGCGATATCACAAACTCCCATTATAATCAATGAAGACTGCACAATGAATCTCTTATTTACATCATGTCTGCTCTCTGTTTGTTATAATGAGAGGATTAAAACTTTTGAGCGGTGAGTGGATTTTAACTTAAATGCCTCTGATTGGTCATTGTGTTCAAGAAATCATAAGATTTGCTACATTGCTCAATCTCTTCTTTGGCCAATATGCTGTTATCAGTTTCAGCTGAGGATGCTCCTCTAGCACCCTATAGAACCGGACCTGATCGGGTCAGTCACACTGGTGCTCCTAAACACTTCTTCACAGTTGCACACAGTCATTTTCAGTTGCAAATATGAATGAAATGGCCTGATATCCACACATAGAGAAAAGCAGCTCTGGCTATGGGTAGCATGAAGCTTAAAATCAACCATGGATCATTGAAAACAGCAAACCTCTGGGGAATTTATCTGTTCATCTGCTGTAATAACATGACTTGTATCCACGTGCACACCGAAGCACAACCAAAACAATGCTCACAAGGGCCAGAAGTTATGCAGTGTAGCTTTAAGCACTTGATAGAAGTGGATTTGACAGCCCGGGCCTTCAGGCTCTATTTTTACCGCAGTCCGCTGGGTGTTTGAATCAAACACTTAATTCAGTCCAGACACAGTTTAACTACCCAGCAGGCTTCACTTCATCTGACCAAAGCAAAAATAACAGCTCAGACCAGCCTCTGATGCAGCAGCTTTTATTTCAAGACTGATCTTCTCCCGTCTCTGTTTTTCTGCTCTCTGTAGGCTGTGGCTGTACAGTTTAACTATATTACATTCACATCAAATAGCATCAATATATGATATATTTATTAAATATGTTCAACATGACCAAATCTTGCTTTATCATAATGTTGAATGAATTGTTTACATCCCTAATTTTTGTGTTTGTATTTTAATTTGGCATATATGCTTGAACATGCATATCCCGATCATGATTAAAATGACGTACAGGTCTTAAATTTGGAAGGTCTTGAAAAAGGCACACTATATTCAAGTCTTCTGAAGTCATGTGATGGGGCACAGGCCAACTTTAAGTCATTATTCACTAATCTTTGTGGATCTCCAAATGCTTCAAAACTTGGCATGTCACAATACAGTTGGCAGATGTTATGCCAAAACATCAGATCATTATAGTTGCAGGTAATTGGCCTTAGTGGTTTGATCACAGCACCACCTTACTGCTCAAAGTGTCCAGAAAGCATTGTACCTTTGGAAAACTCATCGTACTCATGCGTCCTCTCTCTGTCTGTCTCTCAGTGGTCGTACTCTCTGGAGAAGCCGAGCACAGGAAGTTTGTTCAGCCTGGCCTGGTCTGCAGATGGCACTCAGCTGGCGGGAGCCTGTGGAAATGGACACGTCCTGTTTGCTCACGTCGTGGAGCAGCGATGGGAGTGGAGGAACTTTGAAATCACACTCACAAAGAGACGCACGATGCAGGTACACAGTCTTATCAGTGTCAGTCACGTCGCTTCTCCCATCAAACCTGTCAGGAACACATCCAGCGCATATTGCACTTCAAAATCAAAGGAAATAAGACATGTTATTTACGAAGTAAACTAGAAACAGGTGAAGGACAGAATCATTAACAATGGTGTCAAACTAGGGTAAATAAGAGTCTTGTGACCTGCTGAACCAGACGTGACATGCACAGTGCACTATTTGAGGGCACAGCCGTCTGTATTAATGTCTGAAGCCATAGGGGAGTGCACTCATTCAATCCCATAAACACTTGTGCAGGGAAGCACTGCGTTCTGAGTTTGCAGATGCACCGGGGACCCGATTATAGCACTTAAACACAGAAAGAGTCAGATTTTCATGATATGTCCCCTTTAATACAAATGTAGCATTTCTAAAGCAGTATGAAGATGGCTTGTTCCTATGCTGTTATATCAGTGCTTCAGACTCCAATCACAATCAGAGTCTGAGTAGTTTTATAATATTAGCTTGACTGTTTTGAGTCTTTAGTTTTGAAATCAGATGTTTTATAATGTTAAGCTGTTTTTACACTGATGCAGGGTTATTATCATTAATGAAAACTGAAAAAAACAAACATTTCTTTACTTGAAAAATACATATATATTTTTTTTTATTTCAGCTAGTTGTCAATGCAACATTTCTCATCTTTATTTCGTTTAAGATGAAGTACTAAAATAAAAACTGTATTAAAAAAACTATTAAAAATGACAAAAACACATCAAAATTGCTAAAACTTTAAGTTAAAATGAAAACAGAAAATCTAAAAATAAAATCAGTGATTGTAAAATAATCTTGCACTGATGTCAGACTGATTCATTCATCTGATATGATTAATCTGTTTTTTTCTTAATTTACATGGTTACAGTTACAGAAAATAACCAGATGAGATGAAACTCAGTTGTAGTTGATTTCATCCACAGAATTATTCGAAAATAGCCATTATCACATGATTATTAAAATATAATCCATTTTTTTTATATATATATATATATATATATATATATATATATATATATATATATATATATATATATATATAACTATATAACTATAGTTATGCTGTTACCCTGATACAGAATTATTAATTTAATAATCACATCACATGATTATTATCTTATCATGTTGAGCCTGTGATATAAGATTTTGGGGTAACACTTCAATATGGGGAACAATTCTCACTTTTAACTAGTTGCTTATTAGCTGCATATTGGCTGTTTATTAGTACTTATAAAAGACAAATGAATGACTTATCCCTAATAATACCTAAACTTAACAACTACCTTACTAACTATTATTAAGCAGTAAATTAGGAGTTTATTGAGGCAGAAGTCATAGTTAATAATGATGAATATGTGTTCCCCATACCAAAGTGTTACAGATTTGGATGATATTGGCCATCTGTAATTAAAAGAGAAATGCTGAGATACATGTGCTCTGACAGTGCTGTGAGTCCTTCATACAGTATTCTGGAGAGCACTGACAATGAGCCACTTGTCTGAGGACTCCAGAGTGTGTTTACATTGAAGAAAAATGGGCCGTACCATATGGGCACACACACACACACACACACACACACACACACACACACACACACACAGACTCAGTATAGACAGCCATTGCAGCTGTTGATTGTCTGTGTACACCCTTCTCTCTCTGTGTGTGTGTGTCTGTATTTCCTGTAGGACAGTCACTCAGAGCACCAAGATTTACCACTTCACAAAATGTGTACAAACTGAACTTCACATTCAGCATTTGCAGTTGCATGTAAATTGAACAGTGTCAGTTATCTTGCACCCTGAGATGTTCAGTTCCCACTGAAATAATGACATAGTGCTGGAGATGATGAATGCTCATTACCTTAAAGCAGAGTAAGGGTCTAAGATTGGGTCTGATTTTTGGATGCGATTTGTTTGTTCAGACTAATGTGTAAAAAAACAGCTGAATGAAAATGCAGTTTCATTCTCAGACAGTAGGTAGTAAAGCAGAAAAGCAAAAATACGTCATTTACCCAGTACACAAAGTGCTGCTCAACTTGATGGCATGTTTGTGTTTGGTCTTTTCAGGTGAGAAACGTGTTAAATGATGCAGTAGATGTTCTGGAGTTCAGAGATCGGGTCATCAAAGCATCACTGGCTCACGGTCACCTGGTGGTCACCACCTCTCTGCAGTGTTACGTCTACAGGTGCTGCTGCTTCCTTTCATTCACTCCCTCACGTGTCAGTTCTGGGACCATCCTAACTCTCTGTTGTGTCGTTTCAGTGCTAAGAACTGGAATACTCCTCTGATCTTTGACCTGAAGGAGGGTACGGTCAGCCTTATCGTGCAGGCGGAGAGGTGAACTGTGCTGTTTGATTCAGTTATCATGGAGAGTGTCACAGTCCATCTCTCTCTCACACTGTTTCTGTGCTCTTCTTGCTCCAGGCACTTTCTGTTGGTGGATGGAGCAGAGGTCTATGTGTTCTCATATGAGGGCCGTTTGGTGTCGTCTCCCAAGAGTCCCGGCATGAGAATGGACATCCTGAACACTCAGTCCATCTCCCTGAGCAACGACACCATCGCCATACGTGACACAACTGATGAACGAGGTGTGGACGAGATCTCTGTAGTGCTGTCAACCTCATGTGCAGAGAGAGAGAGGGCTAATGCATGTAGTTTAGTGTACTGTAAAGCTCTGTCTGCACACCAGACCACTGCTGTAGGGAGGCCAAACACTGCAAAAGTGGGGCAAAACTGCAACGCAAGCTGTGATTTTACATGAAGACCTTTCAAACATCTTATGAAGTTTATCACTGTGGATCTGTCTTCCTTCTCTTCTGCAGTCGTCTTTCTGTTCGAAGCCCAAACGGGAAAAGCCATTGGTGACGGCAAACCTTTCATCCACAAGGTAGACCCACTCAAACAAACACACATATCGTACACTGTGTCATTCAGGAGTGAATTTGGAATGCCTTTTCCATTTCGCTTCCCAAAACTTGAATCATCTGAAGGAAAGAGAATTAAGGTGAACTGAAATTTACAGAAATCATTGCAACTGCAATAAGTGTTTTTAATAAACTGCAGAGTCTGCATCTCCAGTAGTTTGTTGTTGTTCTGTCTCTTTTGTTTCCTTTTCCGGACTGTGAAAAAATGGCCCGGGACAGTGACGCCACCTTGTGGGCCAATTGATGTAGTGCATGCAGAGCATGACATTTACATCATGCGCACAGTTCACTAGCGTTTGCGTAAAAAACAATGTATACTTTGGCTTCAGAAGGAGGACAGTAGACAGCAAGGCAGTGCACTAGTTTTTGATTAGGGTTATTTAGCTGTACAACAACTGACACAAATGTGTTATCATAAACCAAGTTTGTTGACTTTATGGAGGTGCATGAAGTGACACATCATCTGTGCTCGTCTCTCTGTGTAGATAGAGGTGGTGTTCATCGCTCTGGATCAGTGTGGCCCGTCTAATGACAGAAGGATCGCCTTGATCGATAAGAACCGTGACCTCTACCTGACCTCTGTGAGAAAGCTGGGCCGAGCTCACAGCATCTATAAGATTGGTGAGAATCCAGAAGGAAACTCTGTGTCGCTGGTGAAGTCACACTGAGTTCAGCCGAGCATCTGTATTAAGGTTTGATTCATTTGAACTGAATCTTTCTTGTCCAGGTTCGATGGTCGACACTGTGGCCTGGAACGACTCTGCTAACATCCTGTGTGGAATCCAGGACAACCAGTTCACAGTGTGGTATTACCCTAGTGTGGTGTTTGTGGACAAAGACCTGCTCCCCAAAACCATCTTCAGCAAGGACAGCAGGTGCACACACACACACACACACACACACACACACACACACACACTAACTTCACTGTGAGCACATCAGTGTCTGCTATATAAAAGCTGTCAGATCTGAGAACATTCAGAGACAGATGCACAGTCATATGTAGAGGGTTTCACCCAGCCTCAAATGAACCACCAACACCAGGCTCTTCAGGGAAACACGTCTGAGGACACACAATTAACACACACTCCTTCAGTTTCACTCTCGTTCAGCTGACTCTCTCCAGTCACAGGCTGTTCTGAGAATGATTTCTATACAATATACACTACCAGTCAAACGTTTGGAAACATTACTATTTTTAATGTTTTTGAAAGAAGTCTCTTCTGCTCATTAAGGCTGCATTTATTTCATAATAAATACAGAAAAAACAATAATATTGTGAAATATTATTACAATTTAAAATGATTTAAAATTATGAAATATTATTACAATTTAAAATTATGGTTTTCTATTTTAATATATTTTAAAATAAATTTATTCCTGTGATCAAAGCTGAATTTTCAGCATCATTACTCCAGTTTTCAGTGTCACATGATCCTTCAGAAATCATTCTGATATGATGATTTATTATCAATGTTGGACACAGTTGTGCTGCTTAATATTATTTTATAACCTGTGATACTTTTTCAGGATTCTTTGATGAATAAATTGTCAAAAAAAACAGCATTTATTCAAAATATAAATATTTTCTAACAATATAAATCTTTACTATCACTTTTTATCAATTTAACACATCTGTGCTGAATAAACGTATTAATTTCTTTAAAAAAAAAAAGAAAGAAAAAAAATCACTGCCCCCAAACTTTTGAATGGTAGTGTATATTGTTACAAAATATTTATATTTTAAATAAATGCTGAAATTGTTTAACTTTTTATTCATCAATGAATCCTGAAAAAGTATCACAGGATATAAAATAATATTAAGCAGCACAACTGTTTCCAACATTGATAATAAATCATCATATTAGAATGATTTCTGAAGGATCATGTGACACTGAAGACTGGAGTAATGATGCTGAAAATTCAGCTTTGATCACAGGAATAAATTATATTTTAAAGTATATTAAAATAGAAAACCATAATTTTAAATTGTAATAATATTTCACAATATTATTGTTTTTTCTGTATTTATTATGAAATAAATGCAGCCTTAATGAGCATAAGAGATAGTACAAACAGTAATGTTTCCAAACGTTGACTGGTAGTGTAGTCTTCCATCACATTCACAGTAGTCAATTTCACACTTATAAAAATTTGCATTCACACAAAATATAAATTAAATTATAAAAATAAAATTACATCAACAGTACATTCATTTACAGTGTTGGTCACGTTACTTTAAAAAAGTAATTAGTTATAGTTACTAGTTACTTCTCACAAATAGTAACGGAGTTAGTAACTGAGTTACATCATTATAAAAGTAACTAATTACCAGGGAAAGTAACTATTGCGTTACTTTAAAAAAAAAAAAATAAATAAAAATATGCCAAATAAATTGAATGCCCCCAATATTACATATAAGTCTAAGAATAAATTATTCTTGATGCGACTCCTGACTCATGATCC